>NC_068366.1:12764831-12864831 GCF_020536995.1 Dreissena polymorpha | reverse complement strand
TAACCATGCTCTAATATAGCCATTATATGCATCTTTTGACGATTTTAAAACCTAAAAATTATAAAGCGTTGCAACGCGAAACGATTGAATAATTTGGAGAGTTCTGTTTTTGTCGTTAAATTTTGTGAAACTACGAAGATTGCTTATATAAGGTATAAAATACGTCGAGAATGTGTACTCGGCGGAATAGCTCAGTAGGCATAAGCGTTTATAGTACAGGACTCTGCCAGGACTCCAGGGGTCACTGGTTCGAACCCTGCTCCGGGCAATGTACATTTCCTTTTTTTTTTTTCTTGATTTTTTACTGGAGCTTTTATGATCCAATGTTTACATTTATCAATATAAAGCATTTAATGAATAAGTTAAAAAAAATGCCAAAATCTGTGAAAAGGCCCCTTTAAAGGTGTAAAGAATCTAAACTTTCCTGCGATTAAAGTTTTATTTAACTGGATTAGTATAGGCCACATAACAGACGCTATTGTACTGATTTGTACTAAACAACATTTTGTCATAATCAACAGTTTTAACATGCCGCAGTTTCCTTGGAAGTTGACCTTTGATTGGAGTTATGTATAAAACATTAACAAGGTATTTGTTGACAGTTTGTCCTGTCACAATTATATATTAGTTGAGCCAAACGTGTGATAAAGATCCCTTTTGGGGTGGCGTTAAATACTATTTATATTGTTCAACAGTGGGAGACTGAGAAAACATATGTTACAATTAATTTGTCTACTTTTCCTGCTTCTTCTTTATATATTTTTCTTGCTAATCGTTTAAGTTTAGTTTTAGTTAAGTAGGTATATCAATTTACATTTTTTGATAGATATTTATTTGGATAGTAATAGTATGTTTTATTTGACTTGACATCATTGAACCGGTTTATTCATTGATAAGATCGGGATCTCCAGGTTACGCATGCGCAATTAATTTCCTTCTATATTACATATAAAATAGTTGAAGTTCGATATCAATTTTTACCATGATCAAGCGCATACCCACTATATCATCATACATCATTGGAAAGATTAATGCATATACTTTTGAAAAAAATGCATGTCATTAAATTCTATACGCGCAAACTCAAAATATTTACCTTAGAATAGGCAAACCGGTTTTGACAGCTGTGCAGACAACCATTTTGGGCTCAAATAGTATGACCTACTTTCGAAGCCGGGAACCATCAACACAAAAAGTAGAGCACAAAAATGGCTTATTTTCTTATTGCTTACAAATATACCTTCAAGTTGATACCAAAACCAACCATTTGCAATGTATTTTACAAATCCTAGGCAGCATGCACTCAACAATGTGTGCTAAGTATCAAACTGACTGCATGTAACCCTAAAAACAGGAGTTCCGGTTTGGGGTTATGTGACCTTTAAGAGAACCCAACCCCTTCAAATTTAAATTAAAGGCACTTTTCCCACAGGTATAATCTGTTTTGAGAAAGATCACAAAGTTCCGGTACAATGACACACAGATTAATTCATAAAAGTTGCCGTTGAAAGCGCCATGCGTAACAGCGTTTCGCGTCAAGAATTAAGGTAGAAAAGCCAAACTCGGTTACATCATACATGCAGCACTTAGACTCCATACAAGGCATGTCTTTCGATTCTAATAGGCAAAGCTTATCTTACATATGGCTTAATAAGTGAAAAAAATCATCAATGGCAATATTTGTGCATCAAAGCAGGTTTTGAACTGGATTCGAACAAACTTTTTATATTTTTTTTGCACATTTTAGGTAAAATCCATGTAGAAGCAGCAATGCTGATGTCATTTGACCCAACAAAAGGGCTCGCTTGCATGGAAAAACAACACACTTGGCTTCCTGACTAAAAAAAGTCATCGTCAGACATGAGCTTTAAGTCTTTTGTCACACCTGGACCTATGATTCCTCGGCTCGAGTTCCGTCTAGGGCAGGCTCCGGAAAGTGTCAGTCTGGCCCGGGTGCTCAATTCCGTGTAATCTGAGAAAACAAAAAAGGTTTTTTGTGCGCATTTGCCCATTACGGTGCCAACTAATGTAAGTTAGATACAATTAGAGTAAGCTTTCAATAGTCTTTCTCGCTTTATTTGCTGCAAATGGTTAATTCACCACGCCGGCATCACATTGTCGGGCACACCGGCAAAGTTATCGCCACAAAGTTTGGTTTCAGAGCTGCAGTCAATGTAAAACACACAAATTTCCTAATTTTGGTGACAAAAGTGTGCCAGGATATCAAAGAAATCATTTTACAATAGATTTAATTGAAAATAACGGCGTACTAACCTGCAAAGACACCGATCCTCTCGACACGACTGGGCGAGTGTTGAGGGCCGTCTCCGAATCAGTCACACTGTACAGTTTTTGATGGCCTGTCACTTCAGCCGGACTTGTAAACCAATTGGACGACAGTTCAGGCAGAGCTATAGACCCATTTCGACACCGCCTACAAATGCACACTTAGGTTTACGCATAATATTAAGGTCACTTAAATACAGATTCCCTGGTGTTTTTCATGCAGGGTCTATCGCAACAACATTCTTCCAGGAAAGAAAGCATAATATTATTATCATTTTTGTGTTTTCAGCTGAATACTTGATATTACTTGAACTCAGCGAGATATCCAAACAGGTAAAATAAGGCAGTGTTATTCTGAGTAGATCTGCCTGAATGGGTTGAAGGCGAAGGCGGATAGAAGTGTAGGTCCAAAATTGGCGGGCATTTTTAACAGAAAAAGGCTCAAAAAGTAAACAATAATAATAAATACAGATGAAATAAAGACATGCATTAGGTTCATTATTGAGATTGATGCAAATTAATGTCAAAATGGCACTGAAAAACAATACCGGGTGTTTAAGTAGTCTTAGAATATGTCTCCGGAACAGGTTTCGGTGTGATTTTCCAGCATTTACCCCCCTTATGACCCCAAGTGCAACAGCCCAATTGCAAACAGCCCTTATTTGGGTCAAAATGACATCTGGCAGTTATGTTTTGCAATACAGAGAGTTTTTGATGGTCAAATGTCAAAATTCTGGCAGACGACTAACTTGGTCGGATGTGCTTAAAGGTTACGCATGCGCAATTAATTTCCTTCTATATTACATATAAAATAGTTGAAGTTCGATATCAATTTTTACCATGATCAAGCGCATACCCACTATATCATCATACATCATTGGAAAGATTAATGCATATACTTTTGAAAAAAATGCATGTCATTAAATTCTATACGCGCAAACTCAAAATATTTACCTTAGAATAGGCAAACCGGTTTTGACAGCTGTGCAGACAACCATTTTGGGCTCAAATAGTATGACCTACTTTCGAAGCCGGGAACCATCAACACAAAAAGTAGAGCACAAAAATGGCTTATTTTCTTATTGCTTACAAATATACCTTCAAGTTGATACCAAAACCAACCATTTGCAATGTATTTTACAAATCCTAGGCAGCATGCACTCAACAATGTGTGCTAAGTATCAAACTGACTGCATGTAACCCTAAAAACAGGAGTTCCGGTTTGGGGTTATGTGACCTCCACAGGTGTTTAATCTCGATTGTTAGGTGGGGAGAAGGGTCCGAATGATAATGTTGTCGTCGGCTTACGAATCACATTTCACAAGTTTTAGACAAATATGCATACGTTATAAACCTAATTTAAGTATTACATAGATAATAACTTATCTTTATTTTGATGAACTACGTTTAAGGTATAAAACTATAATTATCTATGTGTTGTGTGCCGCATACATACCATCTTGCTTTTTTAAATTTGATTACAACGGTCCGAAGTCATAAACATTCATTATGCATGGTTGCTAAAGCACAGTGTATACTAACTAACCTATGTTTATTTTTGTTTGCTAGGGTTATTATTATTATGTTTTATTTTTTTTTATTTTGGGGGGGGGGTGGGAGGGCTTTTATAGAAGATTTCAACTAGTCCTTCAATTAACGAAAAAAATATATTGGTATAGGAAATATAAAAGAGTAATAGACAGCTTCATTCATGCTGTTCTATTATGGTGTTTTAACGCATATAATTATGTATGGTTGATGAAGCACATTGTATGCTACCGATGTTTATTGTTGTTTGATGATGATGTTAAGTTGGTGTTGCTGTTGTTGTTAATGATGATGAGGAGGAGGAGGAGGAAGAAGAAGAAGAAGAAGAAGATGATGATGATGATGATGGTGGTGGTGGTAGTAGTGACGACGACGACGATGATTTTGATTATGATAATGAGATTTGAATGAAAATTAATGCGCAAAGATTTTTCTTTTTAGCGGCCAAATGCAGATATCTGCGCTCGGCCGCTGTAAGGGTTATGTAATATTTGCAATCTACATAGGAGTCAATAGCAGATACCAAGCACCATATGCTTATGAGAAACAAAAGCAAAATATTGGCAATCGCTGAAATCTCGAATATGACTTAATCATTTTATTAAATGAAAACCGGTAACTATTTTAAACGGTTATTATATTGCAACAACTTAGCGGTGTTTATCCAAAAGACCATTGTTATAATTACAGGGACGTCAATAGGCCAAACTATTCAGGAAATATGATTTGAGTCGTCAAGGATAGATTTTGAGATCAATGTACGTCCGATGAGATTTAAAGGGAGTTGGAGGCGTAGGGACAGATTCGTTCGAGTACGCGATCATTTGAGAACAAATTATGTTGAAGCTTTATCGGAATTCCGGAAATTTGCGATCGGTGCCGATTTTTCCTGGTTCTTTTTTATTGATTCTGATAAGTTAGCGGCCGGCACGGACATGAATATTAACTGACGAAAACTTCTTCGCTACTTTCCGAAAATCTTCGACATGTTGCAAATATCCGTAATATTCCGCATTGTACTCACCAGAAATTGCAACTAGAAAGACTACAATAAATCAGTTAGCTACGGCTCGGGCGGGGATTTACCTTTTATCCCTGTTAGGGACCTAATGCCCCAGACTACCGGCTATTTTTTCCGGAATTCGAACTTGATACACTTGATATCCCTGAATTAAATATTTATATCCGCAATTTTGATCTCTATAGTGCTGACTGTTAGTATTGTATTTGACTGGAATGACTGTCGATTATGTGTTTTTAAGATTAAAACAAGCTTACGAAGAACTTTGTGTTTGCTTTTTTGTACGCTTTCTTTTTAAAAATGTATTGTCCGCCACGGACGCAACAATTGACCAAATGTACCAGATTGTGGTCTCTTTAAAGTGCTATGTTTTTACTGCCGTGATATCTTTAACAAACTACACATTATTGATCGTGGACGTTTTATACTCTTATTGAATTTGTTTCCCCAAAATATGCTCTTCTATTAGTAGATGTTTAGGTGACGATGTTCTAATTATAGATCTTACACGGCCAAGAAACACTAGATAGGTCTTTGCAAAGAGAGCTGTTGGATATCGTGAATGCGTTCAATGTGGCCTGTTTATTTCAGAAAGCCATGTGCAATGTTTAATGGGGATTTCTATCAAATTGCCAATTGCAAAATTTGATTTAATTCATTCGGACCTACAAGCGGGAAACTTCTTCATTAAAATTCAATGGGCTTTTAAGAAGTTCGTTGAAAGGCCAAATTTGACGTTAAACAGCAACGCCGAAAAAATTGCTACTCAGTCTTATTTATCACTTTTTTTGTAAGATTTACCAGTAGACGTTCTTCAGTGAAATTAAGCAAACACACAGTGCCGACAAATATGGAAGGGTATTTAGGTAAAAATTACATCCTTCTTTGTGACTGTGTCATGATTCTTGATGGTACTTTCGATTAGTATGTAGACACCTTTTCATGCTTGATGACACTTACATCTTGCCTGATGTCCAATGTCTATTTACATTCTGCTTAATGGTATCATGCATGTGTACAGATGCAACATTCTTGTTCGTTAATTGCATGCTGCATATGTGTATGTTGGTTTGTGCAGAGAGACTTGTGCAATAGGCGCAGTGCATAATGAAATCAAATATTAATGCGTTTAATAAATTAACGCGATGGTAAGATGTGAGTTTCACCCAAGCACAAAGCAACATACTATCATGCATGATACAATGATGTCAATTGACAGTCATTCCGAAATGCTACGGAGGACTACGGAAATTTACGGCGTATAACGGAAATTTTATGTTATAGGAGAAGTTGCGCACCTTTGTAAGATATTTGCTACTGAACCGAAATTAACCGCGTGTTTGTAGACTTAACTTTTTTTTGGTTAATGACTAACCATAATTTTTGTACAGTAATTTACCTTCAATAACCAAAGAAAGTCTATGGATATATTTCAATATATGCTACTAATGCATGTATGCAGAGCTCCAGATAAGACGCTTAAAGTCGTAAAAAATTGAATTAAATTTAGTAAAAAAGTAGACTTAAATTCTGTGCGTACGGTTACACATTGGAAAAATAAAATAAGAATACAAAATGTGTGATCATGCGTAAAACTCAATATCAATGCATATAATGTAAACATTTTATCAATGAGTTCCCACTCGTCTAGGCCCTCATTACAATTATGAAATCAACAGCACTTTAACGTTATTATGAATAACAGACCATCTTTACAACAGTCGAAAAGCCGAACGTTTTCCATTATCTGGTCCTTTTATCGCAAAAAGCCTGCTGTAACCCGGCAATTGTCATTAGCTCTTCTTAGACTATAAACCTAAATGCGGATGTGCCAAAAATTATATTTACCTGAAACAAAAGAATTAATAATAGACTTTAAGGCTGGATTATTATAGAGTGTAAACCAAGATTTTGCTGAAAAAGTTATCTGGAACTTTGCATGTATGTTGAGAGGAAATCGATTACATAATTTCAAATTTACTAGAGTACTTTTATATTGCACCACATAAAATGCTTTAAAACTATAATATTGAAGTGCACATATAAACTTTATTATAGATCGGTAGGTATTTCGTGTCAATCTCTTTCACATATGAAAGAGCTGTTGGTCATGCTGCTTTAAGTACATATAGATGCATGACACTATTTAGATTAAGTAAAATAAAACACTAGGTATTTGCCAAGAGTCAAATATATACGAGCAGTAAGAGCGTAATCGTGCACAGCGAGACTTACTCATGTAGAATTGAAACTCTTATTGCTTTCTTTCGAAATAATTTCATGTGTCCGATCTAATATGCAATATGCCCGGTGTTTTTTTTTGCGGATTAATGTTCCGTTTTAGATCCATAATTAACGAATGCCTCAATATTTTCAAAAATTAACACCGGAATAATGTTCACCGACATTTTTTCATACAGATTGGATATAAATATTATAGAGCTTAACAAAAAATACATTAAGCCCTGTTCTCCCGGCACACGTGCTGGACGCACAGGTGGTTAGCGTGTGGCTATGATAATAATTAGTGAAAACATCTTTTTGAATGATAAATAATCATATTAAAACGAAAAATCAAATTCTCTATATATAAAAAAAATCACTACCGTTTTATATATAACAAGGTATCCAACTCGAAATCATCCGAAAACGGGGTGCATCGATTTGAGCAGCCATTACTAAATTAATTTTGCAGCGATTTTCATGACCCGGTCTTATTCAACGCAGAAATGAATTTCCTTTCAGGAAATGTATATATATTGTTATATTTCTACACATGCTGTCAAATTTTAAGAAATAAAGCTATACATAATTCGCTTGACCCAGTTGTTATCGATCAGACCGTATTTATGAATGAAATCTCCAGTTGTAAAGACACAACTCCGCATTGGAGCAATGAAATCACTCTTGTGTTTAAAATGTCAGTTGGTTGAAATGTATGTAAACAAAGGTTTGAAAATGCGCTGGACAGTTAGTTTTGATGCATAATTCTACGGCAAGCACGGTAAGAATGTTTTTTTCATACGTTTTATTGAATTATGGTATCGAGGTTCGTGAACTTTGCAGGGAAAATGCCCATTTCCCCGTGAAGATTTCAGTCATGAATACTGTCTGATCGATCACAGCTGGGTCACGCGAGTTGTGTATCGTGTTATTTTTTAAAAGTTGACCCAGTATTTGTAAAAATATTGCAAGACATATACATTTGCGCGGTTGGACATTTCTGCGTTGAATTAGACCAAGATCGTGAAAATCGCTGCAAAATTGATGAAGTAATGGCTGTTTAAAACGATGCATCCCGTTTTCGGATGATTTCGAGTTGGATACCTTGTTGAATATATATTTAACTTATTTTTTTTAAGAAAAGTTGATTTTTCGTTATAATATGATTACTTATCATTCCAAAATATGTTTTCACTAACTAGTATTATAGCCACACGCTAACCACCTGTAGCTGGACACTTTTAAAAAACACTATACAAATTCAAGTACTTATGCACTTAATTGATTGTAAACAATGACGGTTGAAATCCGTGCGTGGGAATTTTTCTGGTTACCAAGAGCGACGTCAACGTTCATGACAAACCTGTTTATATGACATTTATTTATTGATTTTTTCCAACTTGATTGAAAATTATGTTTTATGATATTTTAATACATGTAGATGAAGTAGTTGTTTTCTCAACGAGGAGTACAATAGTTGTACAGTACTAGACACGAGTACTTGTAACTTTCAGGTTTCTCTGTATACCACAGACATTATATAGTCATAAAATGATAAATATGTGTTTATAGAAATTATAATTATAGCATGGTAAACAGACTAGAGAAATCTGAAAGTTTCACGCACAGGTCTGTGGCAATGGGGGTTTGGGCTACTTTATAAATATGAGGTCGATATGCAATGCACATCGGTAGATTACGTCTACTGTAATTATTTGGACTAGGGAAGAGCCACAATTCCAACACATCAGCCCCGTTATGTTCTGAATAAAATACATGTATAATTTCTTGAGTGCCAATTGCATCTTACAAATATCAAAAACATTCACGGCAGTCAATTCATTGTGTAAACTTACTGGTCTTCATGGCAATAATGAACGTATTTAGTTTAATGGAGATTATATAACGAAGGGAACTAATTCAGCTTATTCAGTTTACTAGTCAAAATGATTCGGATGTTTTCGCTTTTTTTTCCGAAAAGTAATTTATTCAACATACGGAAAATAAACGCGCGCCACCTGATGTCATAATTTAGTAACTTGCATTCTGCTTACTGCCTGTTGCTAACTGCCGTTGTTAATGACGCTTAGTGGCAAAACCGATTATGACTGGTTTCAGGAATAATGAACACACAAACATTGGATAGTCACCAAGCATGTTGAAACAATCATCAAGTATAACCGATAGAGAACAAGCATGTTGGAACTGTCATGAAGCATGTTAGAATAAACATCACGCATAATGTAAATATTATTCATGAATGATGTAATGTTGCAGCAATCATCAAGTATAAACGAATAGACAACAAGCATGTTGGAATTGTCATAAAGCAAATTAGAATAAGCATCAGTCATAATGTAAATATTCACCACGAATGATGTAACTTTTACCTAAATATCCTTCCATAGACATGTGTTGTTACTAAAATAGACATAGAGATTTGAGCATTGGGAGTGACCTAATCATACTGTGTTTTAGCAGTATTACGGAATACCGTTAGTGCCATCGTGGTTACACATTAAAATCCAGAGGGCGAGAACGCGAGAACGCGATAGTACGATGGCGACAATGTGACAATACGATGATGACAGGGTGACAATACGATGGCGACAATGCGATAGTACGATGGCGACAATGCGAGAACGCGATAATACGATGACGACAATCAGACAGTGCGATGACGACAGTGCGACAATACGATGGCGACAGTGAGATAGTACGATGGCGACAATACTACAGTTCGATAGTGCGATAATACGATGACGACAGTGCGAAAATACGATGACGACAGTGCGACAATACGATGGCGATAGCCGACAGTGCGATAGTACGATGGTGCCAATGCGATAACGCGATAGTATGATGGCGGCAATTCGAAAATGCGATGGCGACAGTGCGACAATACGATGGCGACAATGCGATAGAACGATGGCGACATTGCGATGATACCACGGCGACAGTACGATATGACTATCGCATTGTCGCCCCCGTACTATCGCACTGCCGCCATTGTATTGTCGCACTGTCGCATTGTCGTCATCGTACTAGCGCGTTTTCGCAATCGTACGAACGCATTGTCGCCATCGTATTGTCGCACTGTCGTCATCGTTCTTTCGCGTTCTCGCATTCTCGCCCTCTGGATTTTAATGAGTAACCACGGTGGCCCTAACGGTATTTTGTACAGTAAAGTGCGTAAAATCTGGTTTGGAATAACAATTTTTATGCCGAAAACAGATGTTGAAAACCCGACTTTGTTTTATAAGTAGTAGTCTAAATATACAATGAGTTTTCCGAGCATTAAATAAACATATTAAAATAAAATTCATGTTCGTATCAGTTGAAGTTCTTGTTAATAGTAGAAGCAAAGAACACAATAAAACGCTGATTGGGCTTACTAATTTGAGGCAAGAAAAAACACATCGCGCTATTATATATAACATATAACGCGCATCCGCAAAGTTCGAGCGCCCGTCTCGGTGCCGTCGTTTCCGGTGAAAGTTTCGCACAGGAGCTACCGAGTTTGGATATGAGACCACGAATCATGGCTTGACTTTATATATCAGTCAGCGTAGTACCTGACCAGACTGCGCGGTTGGACAAGCTAGGATGGACCAACTTCGGCCGCATATGACATAAGACCCATTTTCGCATGACGCGGGTCATCTGACCTTTATAATGTGTATATAGCTTTGAATGGAATTTGCACATAGTTTTTGGCATGGACTTATTGTTATGTTAATGTGTTGCACGCTTTCAAAAGCAGAGGGCATATATAAGATCAATTATACTACGGAGTTCATTTTCTGTTGCAAAATGAAATGCAATAAAGATTGTTACTCAGCGGTGTGTACAGTATGACAGCGTTGTCTGTCTGCGATGCATTTATACTGGTTCTAAGCTGGCATACTCACCAATTGGACTCAACCATCTGCTCGAACAAGAAATGATAAGTTCTACTAGCATAAACCTTTAATTGTAACTCATTTTAAAAATATTCATGTTATTTATATTATTCAATTTATTAATCAAAATTATAATTATTATTTCCTTTATTGTTGTTTTTCGCATTAAGAAACTTATTCGGCTTACGAAACTGAAAAATCCCATTGGAAAAAATCCCATGGGAGAAAAAATCCCATGGGAGAAAAAATCCCATGGGATTTAAAAATCCCATGGGATTTTTTGTTTTTTTTTTAAACACGACTAAACGCATTAAAATATCGTAGTTGTTCATCATTTCATAAAATATGATGTTTCTGAAAGTTTCATGAATAAATCTCTCAAAATACGAAAAAAATCCCATGGGATTTTTTTCTCCCATTTTAAAATGGGATTTTTTTATTACTAAATATTTTTATATATAATTGGCATAAAACCAATATACAGTCCTTAAATAACGTTAAAATACTTGCAAACGCAAATAAAACACGTTTTTTAAAATGTTCAAAATCCCATGGGATTTTTCTCCCATTTGCAAATTATGGGAGAAAAAAAATCCCATGGGAGAAAAAATCCCATGGGAAAATCGAAAATCCCATGGAAAAATGCAAAAATCCCATGGAAACCCCAACTTTGCTTATAAATTTTATAGTGAAGAAAACGCGTTTTTTGAGTGAAAATAACCAATTATTAATCAACGATAAGACTTTTATCGCATACTATGTCTCAAAGTAGCAAATCTTTAAGAAAAAGGGTACTTAAGTTTGCGAAATTTCGGTTTCGCAAAGTTTTTCCGGTGGCCGTTAAGTACGCATTTAATAATGCTTCTTTTTTGTAGAAAAGAAGTATTAAATATGAAATATATGTGTCTCTCTCTCTGTTTTTAATTACAATGGCACGTTTCTCAAATCTTATTTTATTGAATATAACTTCTTTAACGAAATATTCGCGTTTACAACATCAGGGCCTTGTTTAAAATCGATATTTCACCGAATCCAACAAATATAATGTTTATTTTATGCTTACGAATTATTATTTTGGTATTTTTTCCCAAAATATATTTCCGGTAAAACCATTAAAATTGTCAATTATTTTCACTGTTAATTGTACGGTTTTAAACAGTGAATTATCAGTTTTAATGCATCGATATTTTTCGACAAACCACCGGAAAGCATAAAATAACATTGATCAGTTCCCTTACACTTGTAGATCGGATTATATTAACAATATTAGCATATATTTTCGATCTTACCGATAGTTTTGAAAAAAAATATATTTCAACGGGTAAAAGTTTACAAGTCCGTGCGTATTATTATACGGATGTAATGATTCCTTGTTTGTGTCTGAGACCTCTATGCTTGTGTGGAAATGAGGTATATATTTAAAAATTGGAAAAAAAGATGTATTTCTTAGTGTTTATATAGAATTTTTTTCACGACGCTGTGTGATTTCTTTGCCTCAAGAGTATTAATTTATTAAATACTAAATATTACAAATACTGCGATAATTGATGGCAATTAATAAACTAAAGGGTCTTTTTACACTACATCTGTTTTTATTGATTAACCCTGATAATGGTCGCTGCACTGTGACCACAGCAGGGTGTCAATAAACAGAGATATAATATAATACTGTGAAACACTCTGTAAAGGCCTACTTTACTTCATTTTCGGAGCCAACACGTGTATTATACCCATGTTTATTGACACCCTGCTGTGGTCACAGTGCAGCGCACAATATAAGGGGGATCCTTAAAAACAGATGCACTTAATAAATTAATACTTTTTCTGTAATTTACGGAAGAGGATGGTGACCATACATTAATTCATATATAATATATGTGTACGAACAATAAATGCATTTGTAAAATATGTAACTCAATCTTCAGGAATTGTTTATACATCTATATTCTGATTTAACTCTTCGTTTTCCTTCTTTGGCCATATTGTGTTTATTTTCCAAAGTTCTCTATATGGTCTGCGTTCTCGCATACGATATAGTCATAGAAGAAAAACTCAGACGCAAAGAAATCACAGCTTCGTGAAATAAGCACGAAAAGAATAACTCATATTAACTTTAGCAAATAGTTTTTGTCTGTTTTCATGTATTATTTGTTAAACAACGAAAATAATAATTTTTTGCCATTTATTTGCAAACTAACATACTTATGATTCATCATGCATATTTGCTAATTAAATAAGGCTCATATGTTTGAAACGCAAAATAATGTATATTTTGTAAAGAATACATATTTAAGATTTGACAAACGTGCAATTTTATATAAACACCAAGAAATACACGCCATTTTCACACAAACACGAATCAATACACCCCTATAAGATTAAAACAGATTTGTAAACGTGTAACCGTTTTAAATAAAAAAATCAAAAAGCTCGATAGGATCCATTATACATGCTAATACTGTCACTAAAATATAAGATTTACACATGTGCGGCAACTGATTAGTGTTAAATTAATGATTTAAATGCATTAAATGCAATGAAAGGCAAAGAATTACACCTTTATATACTTTTATTCCTCCATATACAAGACACGAAGATCAAAACACAATATAACTATATATAAACAATGGTTAGATAGATACAAACATAAACGATATATATGAAGTTAATATCAACATCAGCAAAAAAAGAGAACTTTATAAACAATATTATTTAGTAAAACTGTGTTATGTTACGTAGAAGAGTGTCCAAGTTGTCCCATCTAGGAGGCAAAAGCGAAATTTTAGACAGGGAGCTAGGAGTATCGTGATATCACGATCATTATATAAAGTTAGATATATCCCCAGGATATCTGTAGCCTAGCACCGAAACACGAAATTGCTAGACAGACGATCCCTGGCTGAAAAAAAACAAACTATTTAAGTGTACTGTATTTACTATATATAAGTTAATGTAATCGCAATGTAATCATTTAGTGAGTCCCCTACTGTAAAAACATTTTGCAGACTAGTAATGAAAGTTTTGTATGATTGAGGCTGTCATAGTTTATATTAAGAAACATCCGGAGTATATAATTGCACTGCTCAGAAAGACTAGAGCGACACATCTGGTTGAAAGCACTTAGTCCGTTTGTGTCTATTATGGTATTCCATAACTGTTCACGAGTGTTAAAATTCATGTTACAGAGCAGAATACGATGGTGCACTATATTCAAATTCACTCCATTACCAAGTGCACATGTATTTATATACGCGGGCATAGTAAGTCGTATGGAACGCCTTGACTGTCTTATAATACCAAAACTTGTGATATTACGTCAATCTGACTCTGCATGAATGCCTGTAACCATTATATTTATGCATAATCACAATATATAAATACATAATTTAAATATATACAGATAAAACTTTAATATATAAAGATATAATTTTCTTATATATAGATAAAATGTAAAATTATACAGATATTAATGTATTTTACACAGATAATCTTCCATTATATAAAGGTATTTCTTCTTTATATGAAGGCAAAATATCTTTATATGAATGCCTGAAACCATTATATATATGCATAATCACAATATATAAATACATAATTTGAATATATACAGATAAAGCATTAATATATAAAAATATAATAATCTTCCATTATATAAAGGCATTCCTTCTTTATATGAAGGCAAAAGATCTTTATATGAATGCCTGTAACCTTTATATATATGCATAATCACAATATATAAATACATAATTTGAATATACACAGATAAAGCATTAATATATAAAGATATAATAAACTTCCATAATATAAAGGCATTACTTCTTTATATAAAGGCAAAAGACCTTTATATAAACATAAATCGTAATTATATAAACACATATCGTCTTTTTATGCAGATAAACTTTGAAAAATACGTTAAAAATCATTAACGATAACATTTTATATACGAAGCTTTTATTACACACGGAAGACAATTTGTTCTGCATCATTTTACAACAATGGATATGGATTTGATACTTGAGCGACTTGGAGTGGAAGAAGGAGTGATACGGCGCTTCAGACAGGAGAAGATAACACCGGACATCATATCACTTATGTCACTGTACGACTTTAATTGCTTGGGTGTAAATGACAAAACAACTATCATGAAATTGCGTGTTGAATGTGTTTGTTACCGGAGTAATCCGTGGGCACATAATAATGATAGTACACGGTGTCGGAATATACGTTTTGAAATTTCAAGTATCATGATTGAAACATTGTTCGAAGCCGGATATTCAGTGAAGGACACTAGTATTGCACTTGGGGTTTCTGAAAGTACCTTATTCCGGAAGATGGGTCAATTTGGCTTGTCAAAGCTCGCATTTACAGAAATTGATGAAGAAGAACTAAACATTGTTGTTGCCACGACCATCACTGAATTTCCTAGGTGTGGAGAAGAAATGCTGCGAAAAGTTTTACTTCAAAAAGGAATTAAGGTACCATGATTTTACTATGCATAACTAGATCTTTTTATAATTGAAGGCGTATACGGTACATTGTTGATTGATTTTAGTAGACAGTCTATAAATAAACAGATACATTTGTCCGTGCAGATTCCAATAAAGTATTGTCAAACAATTGAAAACTAACTAAATTATTAAGACTAGTTTTAGAGTACAGTTTGATTTGTGCCAAACAATCATACCTGAAACGGCTATCGCTTTAATCTATTAAAAATAAGAATTTTATGATGACGGAGGTGCAAATTCAGCATACTCCGCCTGCACATTATTTTTATCACATGCTATACCTTGCTTCCCCATATTATACAGCCATTACGAATAGTTTTATAATAAACATGTGTAATATACCTTTAAGCGTTTTTATTGGCTAGTTTTCATTAAACTGACCACGTGATAATACGGAATATTACGCTAGTCAATTGTTTCAATTGTTCCGCCCCAGAGACATGCCTGTTCGTCCGTCGGAACTGACATTTACCCAGCACACTTCAATGTATGTGACCTACTTTTCGCCACTAATGTATACCTCAAGGTTGCACCATTTGATGACTAACAAGCATACCAAAAATAATCATATTTATGGTTTGTTACATTCATTTCCTCGTTTATGAACTACTGTAGGTCAAGAGGGTTGATGTGAATGAGGAAATACGGTGTTATTTTTGTCAACACCATTTCAATCATATAACGGAGTTCAGCTGCTTCTTAGTGCAACAAGCAAATTCGTTGAATTGATATCCCCCGCCAAATAAGAGCTTTGTCACAGAAAAAAGCTTTTTTCAAGATACAAAGGGCCATAACTCTGTTATTAACAGATGGTGTACAATGCCATTTGGCTTGCATCATCCTCTTATTTATATATATACTCATACCAAGTTTCAAAGAAATCCGTCAAAGCACTTCCAAGATATGGCTCTGAACACACAAGTGCCGGACGGACGGATGGATGGATGGACAACGCCAAAACAATATCCCTCCACCTTTGGCGGGGGATAACAACTATGGCAAGTTTCATGGCTCTGGCTCATGTGTTAATGGAGATAAAGCTCTAAGCTTATAGTAAAAAGCATTTTTTCAAGATACCAAGGGGCATAACTCCGTTATTAACAGATGGTGTACAATGCCATTTGGCGTGCATCATCCTCTTATCCATATATATACTCATACCAAGTTACAATGAAATCCACCAAAGCACTTCCAAGATATGGCTCCGGACACAAAAGTGCCTATAGTAAAAAGCATTTTTTCAAGATACAAAGGGCCATAACTCCGTTATTAACAGATGGTGTATAATGCCATTTGGCGTGCATCATCCTCTTATCCATATATATACTCATACCAAGTTTCAATGAAATCCAACAAAGCACTTCCAAGATATGGCTCTGGACACAAAAGTGCCAGACGGACAGCCGGAAGGAAGGATGGACGGACAACGCCAAAACAATATCCCTCCGCCTCTGGCGGGGGATAATAAGTTAATGTACTTATTACTCCTCAAAACAGTAAACATTACTAACATGTTGGTTGATAAAGTAACCATTCTGCTGTCATAAGTTAAATAGCTTATGATGGCAGGGATTTGAAATGAGCTTTGCTTGGAACAAGGTTGAGTACAAGAGTGTTAACAAGCCCGTCCACATAACCCAGTCAATTTGAGCTAATGACCTAGTTTATGACCCCCATGACCAAGTTTTACACTCAGCCGAGATATTGGGATATATGTTCCAGCAAAGTTCCATGGAGGCAAAAGTGTGTCATTGAGATCTAGAGTGGACAGAAGCTAATACGTTTACATACACGCTGGACATAATTAAGGCAACAACACAAGCGTTTCATGAGCATACTTTGCTCAGGTTATTTTATTTACTTTCAATTACAAATAAAACAAATTTTCTTAAATAAAACAAAACATACATGGAAAACAACTAAAATATAGGAATCAAAACAGTAATAAAGCACTTTCATTTAAAAATCTTTGGCTCCATTGTTAACAAAGTTATATCCTATCTCTATATTTATTTGAAAAAAAAAACTAAATATAAAATTACTAAGAAATAATCCCCAATGATATTTACTGGCTCAAGAAAAGTTGCTGTATATAAATAATTTAGCAAAAAACCTACACTAATGCAATAAAAAATAAAGAAATATGATACATTATTTCAATCACTCTATTATGTATTTACAGTTGGTCAATTGAGATTATTTTGAATTTGTAAATAAAAGTTTCATGCAGCTTATCATTTTGTTTTCATATCTAGTTACAAGAACATAACAATAACACATAGAACTACTTACATAGCATGTACTGTGTTCACATACAAACACACAGTATGAACATGAAGAAAACAGCATAATCAAACATACCTGCACAAACTATTCCCACTGTACATACAGGAATCGAGCAAGATTCAAGAAGAACAAGCAAATTCGTAGAATTGATATCCCCAGCAACATATAGTTTGTTCAAGGATGGGTGCAAATCGGACGGATGACGTACTACTATACAAAGGGCCATTACTCCATTATTAACAGATGTTGTACAATGCCATTTGGCGTGCATCATCGTCTTATCCATATATATACTCATACCAAGTTTCAATGAAATCCGCCAAAGCACTTCCAAGAGATGGCTCCGGACACAAAAGTGCCTATAGTAAAAAGCATTTTTTCAAGATACAAAGGGCTATAACTCCATATTAACAGATGTTGTGCAATGCCATTTGGCGTGCATCATCGTCTTATCCATATATATACTCATACCAAGTTTCAATGAAATCCGCCAAAGCACTTCCAAGATATGGCTCCGGACACAAAAGTGCCTATAGTAAAAAGCATTTTTTCAAGATACAAAGGGCTATAACTCCGTTATTAACAGATGGTGTACAATGCCATTTGGCGTGCATCATCGTCTTATCCATATATATACTCATACCAAGTTTTAATGAAATCCGCCAAAGCACTTCCAAGATATTGCTCCGGACACAAGTGTTCCGGACGGACGGACAGACAACGCCAAAACAATATCCCTCCGCCTCTGGCGGGGGATAATTACATATCTCATGCTGGCTGTCTATAATTTCCTTGGGCATTTTCATTTTGCTTCTAAATGAAGTAACACAGACTAACCTCAAATAACTAAACATTTAATAAGATTCTCAATTACATGAACGCAGCTCGTGTGCATACTTTCACAAAGTTGTACAAAAGAAATATCACATGAAGTCATTCAAACGGACACGGGCAACATGTTATTGCTAGAACTATACCTTTAGCTCATTAATTACGTCTTTACCTGCACCATATGGTCTTGTCTCAAAAGATTGCCATTCATGCTAAGCAATTACAAGTACAAGTCGCTGTCACAGACCACAAAGGTTATGCTCCCTGAATGTGCTTTGTCTCTAATTTTGGCAATACACCTACAACAGTGGCTGAAAAATGGAACATGTGTAAGGCTCAGAGAACTTGCGCTTAACAACATGTAATAACATAGGAATCTTTAAAGGACAATAACTCAGACAAGAAGAACTAACTAATTCCCCTACATGCCACATTGACACTGAATATTTAACCCGTTGTTTTCACAAAGTAAGAGAAACTAATTTTATTTTATTTTAAAGAATAATTTATTATCATGCAAGTGTGACCTTGACCTTGGAGATATCGGTGTTGGTCTTTCACCTGACATACTGTTCAATGATGGTGAACAAATGCACTGAGTCATTCACAAATCTCACAAGGAATGACATAGTTATGGCCCAGACAAGGTCAGTTTATGGCCATATATGACCTTTGAACTAATATGTGACCTTGACCTTGGTGATATGGACAGAATTTTTTCGCATCACACACCGTGTAATGATGGTGAACAAACCTGCCAGATGATTTAAAAATCTCACAACAAATGACATAGTTATGGCCCAGAAAAACTCGTCTATGGGCATATTGACCTTCCAACTCAAAGTGTGTCCGTGAACTTGGAGATATTGACATCCTTCTTTTGCATGATGCACCGTCCCATAATGGTGCACAAATTAACCAAGTCATTTTAAAATATTACGATTAATGACAAAGTTATGGTCCGGACAAAGTTTTGGGACAGACAGACAAAGTGATTCCTATATAGCCCCCCCCCCCACCAATGGTAGTGGGGGTAAAACAGATGAGATTTTTTAAAGTTTTTCCTTTCGCTTGCCATGGCAACAATGGCCAGAGTTATTCATGGAATGCTTTTGTTTGAAAAACTTTAAAAGAGCTTCATGCAAGGAACATTCTTGCCAAGTTTAATTAATATTGGACCAGCTGGTAAGGAGGAGATGTCGTTTAAGTAAATAGGTTGACACAAGATACAGGACGACCAACAAAGACAGGTCACAATAGCTCATAAGTAACAATTTGTGAAAAAAAACTTTTAAACAATGAAAAAGATATCACAAAAATATGACAAAAACATGGGGTTACATACCATTAGGAACAAAACCAAATTACACGTCATTTTTATGATTTTGATTTGGGAAAATGGTCAAAATGTTAAATATGAGGAAAAGTTACCACTGAGGAGATAATATGGTTTTTAAAAGTAAATTTGAAGGTAAACAGCATAGTTTTTCTTGGGTAAAAGGGTCAATATACTTTGCTGCTGCAAAAGAAGGAAACAAGCCCAGACAACACTTAAATGAACATCACATTTACAATGTAAACAAGCAAAATGTATTGCATGTAAATAAGACATAATTAACAACATGCTAATAAGCAAATTCAAAGAATTGATATACTTTACACATTGTGTACACTACAATACAGTAAAATTTGTAAATGTTCATGGAAAAAAGGCTTATTTTCATGCTCAACCAACAATGAACCTATCATTAAAAAAAACATTATTACAAAATTACATGAAGATTAGGCATCAAATTTGACCTCTAGTGTTCACATGGTTTTTCTTTTTTGACCTAGTGTTTGACATCTTAATGACCCAATTTCAAACCGAGTCCAGATATCATTGGGACTAATTATCTGACCAAGTTTCATTTAGATCGGACAAAAATGTAGACTCTAGCGTTCACATGGCATATATTGACGATGCACAAAAAAAAAGGACTATATGCACAAAAAACAAAGGACTATCACATAAGCTCTACATAGGGGCTATAGTGCTCAGGAGAGGTAATAATGTTATGGGGACAAATGTGCTGACCAAGTTTCAAGATTGCAAAAAAAGGTTGGCCTCTTGAGGGTTCACAAAGTAAATGTTGATTACACCAATATAACTCACATACTACATTCAAAACATTTTTTACTACATACATATACACAACTAGAGCTTTGTCACAGACGTGACATATACCCCAAAATGCTGCAGTGACATTGAATATTTTGCACGCTGTCTTCACAAAACAAGAGAAGCTAATTTATGGCGATTTGGAAGAATGATTATGCCATTGTCTTTTATGGCCATTTTGACCTTTGAACTCTTGAATTCTTTTGCATGACATGCCGTCCAATGACTGTGAACAAAATTAATGTAGGGAGTCATTTTCAAATCTTACAATGAATGACATAGTTATGGCATGGACAAGCTCATTTATGGCCTTTTTTGAATTTTGAACTCCAAGAGTGACCTTGACATCGGAGATATCGACTTAATTCTTTTGCATGACACACTGTCCACTTATGGTGAACAAATGTACCAAGTCATTTTAAAATCTAATGATAAATGATATGGTTATGAACTTATGGTCCAGACAAACTTTCAGTTTAAAACGCAGTTAGTGACCTGTGACCTAGTTTTTGACCCGGCATGACCCATATTCAAACTTGACCTTGACAACATCTAGATACAACTTCTGACCAAGTTTGGTGAAGATCAGATGAAATTTTTGGGACAGACAGACCGACCGACTTGACCTTTGAATTCAAAGTGTAACCTTGACCTTGGAGACATCGACGTCCTTCTATTGCATGACACACCGTCCTATGATGGTGAACAAATGTACCAAGTGATTTTGAAATCTAATGATAAATGACATGGTTATGGTCCGGACAAACTTTCGGTTTAAAACGCAGTAAGTGACCCGTGACCTAGTTTTTGACCTGGCATGACCCATATTCAAACTTGACCTAGACATCATCTAGATACAACTTGTGACCAAGTTTGGTGAAGATTGGATGAAATTTTGTGACAGCCCGACTGACCGACAGAGTGACTCCTATATAGCCTCTATTACCAATGGTAATGGGGGTATAATTATATGTGAATGTCATTTTTTATTCTAAACCAAAGAATGTGTTACAAAATGCTAGATCAAACAAATTTAACAGTTCCTCTTGCAGTGGTAGTGGATTACTTTCATCTGGCAATGATAAATTCATTCTGTTTATGCAGGTATTTGCAGTGGGAAGGAAATTAGCACTTTCCATAAATTGAATGGAAGGCTGAAGAGCAAAGCCCAAGGCAGGTTCCTCCTCTGTACCAGTGGCAAACCTTAATATGCTCCTAAGATTTACAGCACCTCGTCTTCCACCTGAAGATATACATAATACTAAAATAATTTGGTAAATGTTAAACTGTTTATACACACTTACCACTCTGCAAGTGGCAATATTAAGGATATATCAACTGTTACAATCATGTGTGTGTGGGGGGGGGGGGGGGATTTTGATGTGAAATAACTTTTTAGGAATGATTTATGAAATTTTAAATTTTCATAATAATACTTACCTTGAAAATTAAATGGAATAAGCTAACTTACTTAAAACATCCAACATGCTTTAACAGTATTTGAATGCTTGCTTTACAGAAATTATTCTATAATGTTTTGGGCAAAATTTTCGTTTAAAAGGTATGACATATAATGCATAAATATACTGTTGCACCAACAGACAGGGCAAAAACAATATGTCCCCCAGTATAGACTGAGGGAGGTTCAAGGTTTGATGAATCCGGTAGTGAACCAATGAATAGTTTACACAGAAAATAATATGGCTGCCAAATAACATCACACACCAGTTTAAAATGCAGTTTAAGTATTGCCAGCAAATAAACACACCTTGCTGAACAATTAACAGGAGGGTATATATGGAGGCTTATAGTGGTACACAACTGAGACTATAAATAAAATGCACAAACAAGAGTAAAATAACAAAATAATCGTTAGAAGATCTGTGTAATATATATTACACAAGTAGTCATTTCGCTTGCAATTGGAGTGTTTAACTGCAATATAGCGATTGAAATACTAAGTACCAAATTATGCTCTCTGGTGATGACAATATCATTTAAGACAAGCATAGTTTGTACTAAAATATGCGTTGGACAAGACTACTTGGTTTCTAAAAGATGGACCTTTTTCAAATTAAACATAACCATTATGAACATTTGAACTCTTTAACTATGGTAATATACATGACCCTGCCTTTGTGAAGATGAACAAAATATCTTTTGACTGCTACTGTGCAATTGGGGGATAAATATAAACATTACCAAACACAGACAAGAGGATCAATTGACAATAGCCAGAGCTCCAGATAAGGATTTGTGAAATTAGTAACGGTACTGCCACTGACAGAAAGAAAAATAGTAACGCTTAAAATCAATTAGTACCTGTACTACCGTATCCAAAAATACAGGTAGTACTGTACTACCCGTGTTCTTGGATATTGAAGGGTGCATAACTGACTTTACAGAAACATTTGCAGCAATTATAATTAATATATGTAGTTCTTAAACAGTTACTGTATTAGGTTTTCCATTCTGAATTATGATGCAAACCCAACTTCACATTAAAACTCATGACTAATACTATTTCTTCATTTTTCTTGACAAGAAAACACAAGCCAACTAGTAAGCTAAGTAAATGAACACTTATTTCACTGTCTCATCCGTTTCCCATCGTGTTTTCTAACGTTTTAAGCCATCGATGCAATCAAATCGTTTAATATCGGGGCGACAATGTCTTTTTCTGGGTTTACAGATTTAATGTCAGGATGGTTAGACGACACCGTATGTAGTCATTATTTGACAACAAAGTGTTGTTCTGAACCGCTTTCGGTTAAGCCGGCATTCCATTGCGCGCAGACATATTGTTTTTGACGGATTTACAAGTTACAGGAAATCACGCAACAGAATAGACAATAATATATGAACCCAGTCTACAACTTTTCGGTAATTTAAATTAACGAAAAAAGCCGTTAGGTTAGAGACCAACAAATCACGCCGCGCTGACGCAGACGAATCGGTACGGCCAGATTTTGTTCGTAAATGCGTAAATGGATATTAAAGTCGTAATTGTACGTCCAGTTTATAAAAATTAATGCGTAAATCTTCATGAAAAAAGGCGTTTTTACGGCTGTACGGCCCTTATCTGGAGCTCTGAATAGCGTTTGACAATCTTTTCCTTTGAAAGGTGGAGCTATTTAGACACAATTTAAGACTTTAGTGTATACAAAAAGGATGCATACCACAATTGAATGTATAAACACTGAATGGAACTTACTTGCAGCTTCACGCATGTATTTGATGAACAACGTGTATGTGGAATTCTCTCTCTGTCTTCTGTTTGACCCTTCAGCACTAAACTGTGGGTTCAATAGGTGTGTCAACATCTTCACCGTTAAAGGATTCGACTGTTGAGGTGTGAACAGGTGAATAACAGCTGGCAGTTCTTGAACAAGCTGAAAACGAAGGTTCAACAAAATCTTGCTGTTCAAAAACTTAAACTCAAACTGCAATTTCTATTGCAACTATACAGGATTTTAATGGATATACACATTCCAAAAACAAGATAGCCATAATATCCCTTAATCGCTCACGATAGAGTGATTGTTTTAAAATATAAAATTAATGTGCTCATAAGAATGGATTTGACTTTGTTATATTAAGATACATGAAATTAACTACATTCAATTTGTAGACCCAGAATCTGATAATGTCAAGAGTTATATATTCTGGTCATATTAGTCACATGGGTTCAAAACTTTGCCCTCTATTGTGTTAAAGATTTTGTAAAACAAGAAAGAAGGCAACTCAACTGATGGATATGATTTGCAATATTTAAATGCTGGACATTGGCCAAATGCTTTTGTATGCTATTGGTAAAAAAAGTTATACTGGTACATCATGATAATAATGTACAACTAGAGCTTTGTCACAGACCAGACGAATACCCCCATATGCCACACTGACACAGAATATTCCGCATGTTGTCTTCACAAAAAAAGAAAAGCTTATCCTACCAAGTTTCATGTTAACAGGTCAAACCAAACTCAAGTTATTGAGCGGAAACCATGATACGGATCAACTCTCTTTACTTAAGTCACAGTGACCTTGACCCCAAAAGCAGTCTGAGGCAAGGTCTCGTCATTAGCATCCTTTAAATCATGTTTCATTACGGTATCTAATATGAAATAGAAATTTTTGATCGGAAACCATTTTTCTATTGTTAGCCACGGTGACCTTGACCTTAATCTGATGCAGGGCTTTTTTCCAGCTGATTTTATAGCCGTTATTTGGTCATATTTCCAATGGCAAAGCATATCCCAAATCGAGTAAAAAAATCCCAATGGATAGCCTCAGTTTTAAAAATTCAAAAATAATGAAATTTTTCAGTGCAGAAAAGGACTGGTAGGTTGAAATCACCATTTTAGTGATTGGTTTCAGCTCATGTCGTTCTATTTTATGATAAGTTACCAACATTTTCATAATTTTTTAATACTACTAATATTTTCCCAATTTGTGGTCAAAAGATGCTTAAATTACTAATTTCAAGGGTATAAGTCATGTTCCCAAAGTGGTGAAAAAAAGCCCTGTGATGGACCCCAAAATCAATCCCGAGCAAAGTCTTGATACAAGGCACTATCCTAGTTTCATCAACAGGTCAAACCAAACTCAAGTTATTGAGTGGAAACCATGAAACGGCCCAACTGACAGACAAGTGCACTCCTATATACCCCCCTAAACTTTGTTTATGGGGATATAATAATTGAATGGGAACTTAATTGTTTTACATGTTTTGTAATAATACATATATCATCCTTCTTCGCTGGTCAAATGCACAATTCCATTATGTTGAAGCACTCGTTTTGTTCATAACAGAGTCATGAATGAAGATATATTATTTCGGTTATAAAATAAATGGTATTGTCATGTATATGGGTTTGGTTAAGACATTTAAGTGGTAGTCTGCAAAACCACACATTGGGCTTATAAAAATGGAGAAAAAAACAACAACCCACCTATACTTATTTTAAGGGCCATGCAATTAACTTTAAACAAGCTTACAGTTAGTATTGCACGCAATACATGTCCCCTACCATCACCTACCTGCATTACTTGAAGGTTAGCTGTGTTTATACGGCAGCATCTGCTAGATTTACAATGTTATTTGTGCATTTACAGCTACAGCATGCACGATAGTTGAAGAATGTGAATTTAATGTATGTTAATTGAAACCAAATTTCTATTTTTAGTAACAGTGACCTAGATATTTGACCCTTTGACCCCATATGCAATCCCACACCAGATCTTCCCCTAAGCTACCTACAGACCAACTTTCAAACAAATCCATCAGCCCTAAGTGAAGTTATCATCCGGAAACCACCTCGGATAGACACACGGACAGACAGACTGACATCGACAGACACTATAGTCCCCTCTGGAAACAGGCAGGGGACTAATAAGCATGTTTTGTATACCGTAATAACTGTTGGTTCATCCGCTGTACATTGGTTTAACTGCTCTAATCAGAACTTCTATTTGCAACATTCAATATTATTTACCTGAACAAGACCAAGACTGTCAAGACCTTTTCTTAGGTCCTGGATGTACTTGTCTACAGGCAGCACTTGATTGAATACTTTCTCCACTAGCTCTGCTGACATAATTCTAGGTAATCTTCCGTTTTGAATAGTGCTCAGAGCTGGAATGTTAAATGTACCTCAAAATATTTATATATTTTTGTACATGTCTCATTGGGAAATCAACTCCTCACCCAAGAAAAGTTTTTCACATTAGACTATGTAAATGACCAACTGAAAGCAAAATAGTTGATTTCCCCTCTAAACGGGAATCCTCACTTAACCTGAATTTCCTCTTGGTCCCAGGGCAATTTCATGGCAAGGGCATAAAAATGCAATAAAATATTATTAAAGTTAAAAGTTAGAAGATTTTATGATATCTAAAAATAACAAGCTGTAAACACCTTAAAGGGACCATCAACTACGAATGATGAAAAAAGAAAAGTTCTAAAATAGAGTTCTAAGTTCTATGTTATATACCAGTCCTGGTATTTTAATCAAAATAAACTAATATAAATTGTACAAAAATACGTTATTTTAGAACTTTTCTTTTTTCGTCATTCGTGGTTGACGGTCCCTTTAAAACTGAGAATAAATTACCTTGCTGAAATGTGATATACTATCATAAATTTTCAGAATAAACAATTTGAGATGCTCATTAAAGTTACATTATACTGTAGTGGCCTGTTTTTGAACAAGGATTTACAAATAAAAGCAAAACAGCACCACTTTGGCAATTATTTTAAATCACTATGGGGGACATTTGTTTCTGAAATGGGAGCACGTCATTATATACATTTTCACTGTGCTTATGGGGCTGAATGTTTGCCTCATATATCAGAGTTCAAGAACCCTGTATGTACAACTGGGATAATGTAATTTTCAAAGCCTGAATGACTTGGACTTTGCCTTTGGAACACTAAGTACAGGCCACTATATGGCACTTTGTCCCAGTCAAATAAGCTTAATTTAATAAATTTACCCAATATTCTGCCAACAGCTTCATAGTCATCTGACCACTCTCTCACTGGCTCGAAGTATTCTTCCTTAATGCAATGCAGGACAAGAGAGAAGAATTCCTTTCTTGGACCTCCAAAATCAGCAGCACACTGCAAAATCAAATGACAGGTACAACCCACTAGATTTGTTACAGACACTAATGTTCGCATTTTTTTTAACAAAATGGTGAATCACCGCATGTTAAAATTGGGTCTTGCACATATACAGTTTTTCCTTATGACACATGTCCAGTTTCAAGTCAATTACTTACACAATTTATGAGTAGTTTGATCCACCTGTTGGAGCAGTCAGAGAGAGATGAACAAACCCACAGCCGACCAACCAACAAAATGACAACTACATACTCCCTTGCAAACTTCGTTTGCTGGGGTGTAAAAGATTACGTTATTCCCATAGCATGGCTAGGCAAGAACCCGCTGACACTAAAACAAGGAAATTCAATGCCCCAAAATTTCCAAACCTCTTTGCAACATTCTTTCTATATTTTTCAAAGTTTGAAAAATCATATTTATGAAAAATGTAATATAGTGAAACACAATAATCACAAACAGGGAATTATTTTCAGTGAAGTAGACTTGGAATTGGAAAATCGTATGGTCATTTGGGTATGTGGATTTTTTTCTACACTTTATATGTATTTACCTCTCCATAGAACTGAACTTCAAGGCATTTCCTCATGTCGCTTATTGCCCTTATTTCCTCAATTGCTGTTTTCAGTAGATCGCCTCTGTCTACCAAAATGAAATTGGTTTCACCATAAATGCCCGTAGATGATGTCTCTTCTGTTAGTTCTAATGGTCTCCCAGTGACAATCTCTTTTTGAAAGATCTTTAGCACATGAATAGGATCAGACACATCATTGGATTTACAAAATGTAGTACACTTTTTAACAATTGTAATCTCCATTATGCTGGTCCTCACTGCCCGGGAGTACATTGTCCAGGGTCACCATGGAAGTTATGCTGGCAATCTCTGGTAAATCATGGAATTCCATGGAAAACCCCTGAAATTGAAACAACTGTGGTGAGGGGTGTATAGTGTGGGGGTCTGGGCATTTATTACATTATCTTCCAAAAATAAGAAAAGAGGGCCTGAAAGGCCCAAAGTCGCTCACCTGAGATAACAAGATATTTTTGGGACAAATCTTCTGACCAAGTTTCACAAAGATCGGAAAATAAATGTGGCCTCTAGAGTGTTAACAAGGTTTTACTATAGCCATATAAGGAAAAATGCCCCGCCCCCTGGCAGCCATGTTTTTCAACCAACCGGCATCATTTTTTAACTAATCCAAGATATTATCGGGATGAATCTTCTGACCAAGTTTCATGAAGATCGGACAGTAATGTGGCCTCTAGAGTGTTTACAAGATTTTACTATAGCCATATAAGGAAAAATGCCCCGCCCCTTGGAAGCCATTTTTTTCAAGCAAACATAATTATTTTCGAACTCATCCAAGATTTATTGAGACACATCTTCTGACCAAATTTCATGAAGATTGGACAATAAATGTGGCCTCTAGAGTGTTAACAAGGTTTTACTATAGCCATATATACCCATATAAGGAAAAATGCCCCGCCCCTGGTGGCCATGTTTTTTAAGCAACCAAAACCATTTTCGATTTTCGAACTCATCCAAGATATCATTGGGACAAATATTCTGAACAAGTTTCATGATGATCGGAAAATAAATGTGACCTCTAGAGTGTTAACAAGGTTTAACTATAGCCATATAAGGAAAATAGCCCAGCCCCTGTGGTGGCCATGTTTTTCAACCAACCGGCATCATTTTTAAACTCGTCCAAGATATTATTGGGATGAATCTTCTGACCGAGTTTCAGGAAGATCGGACTATAAATGTGGCCTCTAGAGTGTTAACAGGATTTTACTATAGCCTTATATAGCCATATAAGGAAAAATGCCCCGCCCCTTGGCGGCCATGTTATTCAAGCAAACGTAACCATTTTCAAACTCACCCAAGATATCATTAAGACAAATTACCTGACCATATTTCATCAAGATTCGACAATAAATGTGGCCTCTAGAGTGTTAACAAGGTTTTACTATAGCCATATAAGGAAAAATGCCCCGCCCCCTGGCGGCCATGTTTTTCAACCAACCGGCATCATTTTCGAACTCGTCCAAGATATTACTGGGATGAATCTTCTGACCAAGTTTCATTAAGATTGGACAATAAATGTGGCCTCTAGAGTGTTAACAAGATTTTACTATAGCCATATATAGCCGTATAAGGAAAAATGCCCCGCCCCTTGGCAGAGACAGATAAAACCTCAATACAAACAAGCAAATTCGTTGAATTGATATCCCCGGCCAATATGCTTCTGGACACAAAAGTGTTCTGGACGGATGGAGAACAACCTTTGACCTCAATGTGTGACCTTGACCTTAGCCCCTAGGATTATGGGTGTTGAATGTGAAGCACCCCCAGATGATTGAGAACATCTATGGCAAGTTTCATGGCTCTGGCTCATGTGTTAATGGAGATAAAGCTCTAAGCTTATATTAAAAAGCATTTTTTCACGATACAAAGGGCCATAACTCCGTTATTTACAGATGGTGTACAATGCCATTTGGCGTGCGTCATCCTCTTATCCATATATATATACTCATACAAAGTTTCAATGAAATCCACCAAAGCACTTCAAAGATATGGCTCCGGACGGACGGACGGACAGAAAGAAGGACAGACAACACCAAAACAATATCCCTCCGCCTATGGAGGGGATAATAACTCATGACTGCATGCTTTAACAGGACAATACGAGATGTGCCCCTTACATTACAATACATGACATCCCCTTTTCTTTTTTCTTTTTTAATTATGATTCGTGCGTGATACATCAACTACTGTATTGTTACATAAGTGAAAAGGTATATGAAAGAAAGAAATTAACATAACCTGTCGTAACACATTATATATTACATCTCTCTTCATAAAATCATAATGGGACTGTGTCTTTTAAAGGGGCCTTTTCACGTTTGGGTAATTTACAAAATTAAAAAAAGTTGTTTCAGATTTGTTTTTTTTCTTCAAATAATTAATAAGAAAGATAATTTAAGCTTCATTTTGGAAAAACAGGGCTTAATGCATATGCATTCATTGTCATCCCAGTACAACAGACTCTCTTTAAACGAAAATCAACATAAAATCAGAGGGTGTCGTCCTTGATTGGCTTGTGCGCATTGCACAGGCAAATCAGTGTGCACAGGCTAATCTTATTTGACATGCATTAAGCCCTGTTTTCCCTAAAAGCACCAAATATGTACAGATTTTGAATGTATTTGAAGTTTGAAAGCAAAAGCCTTGATACTTTAGAAGTAAAGTGGATCTTAACACAAAATTTAACCAAATATTCAAAGTTACTAAGTCAAAAAGAGCCATAATTCTGTCAAAATGCCAACCAGAGTTATGCAACTTGTCCTGTACAGTCCCCTTATGGTAATTAGTGTTGCAAGTCTGAAAGCAATAGCTATGATACTTTAGGAGTAAAGTGGATCAAAACACAAAACTTAACAAAATTTCCAATTTGTTAAGTATGAAGTGGCCATAATTCTGTCAAAATGCCAGTTAGAGTTACATAACTTTGCCTGCACAGTCCCCTTATGATAGTTAGTAAGTGTTGCAAGTTTATGAAAAGTGCTAACAAGGTTCCAGGAACATCCATCCAGACAGATCTCTGGACAGCACAAAAAAAAAATGTCCCCCCCCCACCAATATGGGGGGGAAACATAATTTGTGCAACTTTATTTATTGGTGTTAGTGCAAGTTATTGACACGACACGAAACCATTGCAATTTTTTGCACATTCACACACACAAACACACGGACAGGGTAAACACTATATGCCTGTAGCCATATCATGGTGGGGGCATAACAACAAAACACTGCTACTAATCCAAAATAACATAATTATTTATGCATTAGTTGGACATAAAAATGTTTATTTTTTTTATTTTTTATTTTTTCTTGTAATAATTTGAACCATTGATTTTAAATATACATGTACCTTTAAAAACGTGTAACAATTAAATTAACATATTGTATTTATTTAAAACTTGACACACTGTGCACAGAAAACTGACAAACGCAGATAATCTGCATAACAGTGATTTTAAACAATCTAAAATATGATTGGGAGAAAAACTGCCGCAACACACCTTAAAACAAAAACTGCCGCAACACTCCTTAAAACAAAAACTGCCCACAGACAGGGAGCAGTGACTTCCAACTGACTGTCTCCATTAAAATATAAAGAGAACTGACGAAGCCCCTGGTGGCTATTTTGTTTTATAGAACAAAATTTCTCTGACCAAGTTCAATAAGTATTTTAAAAATTAAATCTGTGTAAGTCTGGTTTTGATTATAACATTTTTATAAGGCGAGCAAATACATGCAAGTGTATTCACTTATAAATACCGTAAACAAAGTGCACGTACCTGTTGATGAATTATCTCTGAAGCACTTTCAGGAAGTTCTTCATCTGAATTTCCCTGTGAAGTATACAGGTACGTTCCTGTATGGTCCAGATTTGTGGCTATACAGGACTCAACATGGTTACGTATCTGACCTAAAGAAACGTCCTGTTTGCATATGTCACACTTTGTCATTAACTCTGTTTCTTCATCTTCTGTTACTACCTCAACCGTCAAACACTTTTGAATGGGTCTAATATAAAATTTACCTTGAGGTCCTACAACACTTTTCAATGTTTTAACATCCCATTTACAATTAAGTTTTTTCAATTCTCTGCACGAACGGTTACAATGTAATAGCTCAAAGCCCCCACACTGTTCAAGTTTTGTAAACGCTTTAATAAGAGTGTCGTGAACACTTTGTTCTTTTGCATCTCCTTCAAAAGTTACTTTTTTAAAACCCAAACCTGCCTTGTATAAGCATTCTTTTTCAGCACTGTTAGGTACCTTATTTTGATGATTGTTTGAAAGGCACATAAAATTAGCAGTCCAAGTTCGTGGACGTTTTCTTTTGCTTACAGAAGTACTGGTACTAGGCTGCCTGCACCTACTTGGCATAAATAAAGAGTTCCTTTCTCTTAATGTAGCGTCTGAAAAAAAAAGCCAAGGTTATCTTTCTTACACATTATTAACTGCATTCTGAAAAAGAGATGAATATTATTTTGCTGTTCACACAATATATTAATTTCAAATATCTAGAGCACTACAACATATGACAATGTGCGCTGCAGCACTGAGATATTCATTGTGTTAGCCAAATGAAAAACACACACAAATGAGCAGTTGTGCAGAGAAGCTCTACAGGCCTTTTTCTAGAGATTCTGTGGGTCAGAATATCTTACTGATTCCCAATGCAAAATATGACTCAATATGTTTTCCTAATTTGTAGGCAATTTTCCAAATTATATAATAAAAGCCAAAATAATATGTAAAAAAAAATATCTTATAACAAGACGGCCATGATGGCCCTTTATTGTTCACCTGAGGATTGAGTCAACATATTTTTGTCAATATTATAATATTTTTGTCAATATTAACATGTGCCATATTATTTCAATATGGCACATGTATGTTCTGAACAAATTTTATTAAGATTGGGTCAAACATGTTGCCTCTAGGGTAAAAACAATCTTTCCTAAGATTTGACCTAGTGACCTAGTTTTTAACCCTGGATGACCCATTTTCAAACTCATTTGAAACTTCAATGAGAATCACATTCTTACCAAGTTTCATAAAGATTAGGTAAAAAATGTCACTTCTAGGGTGTCAAAAAGCTTTTCTAAGATTTGACCAGTCCTAGTGACCTAGTTTTGGACCGCAGGTGATTTTTTTTTTTCAAACTCGTCTTTAGAGTCTGCAAATTCATATAACAACCCGGAATCCTCATGGACGAGATTTCTTAATAAAAGATTTCATTCGGAACTCGCGCACTGTTGTTTTTTTCCGATTTCTGAGCGCGCGCATGGTCTTGAGCAAATAATTTTCTTCTATTTTTTTAGATGACATTTAAGGAAAAACATCGCAATAGGGCTATATACATTGACATATAAATAACCAACTTATATGAATCAATATATTAGTTCTAGTACTACGAATGGACTGAGGATATTTATGTTTTTGTTGTTTGGTACTTGTCTTTATTATTACCAATACATGTGAATAGTTTAATATATATACGATAAAGTAAATGTCTTTGTATTTCCGTTGACAAACTTCCATTAAAACTGTATGCCCAGGCCTACACACAATTGTATAATAATGCAATGACATAATTACGTCACCAAACCTGTTAAAATGTTTCAAATTTGACCCCAGGGGCATAATTTGAACAAACTAAGAAGAGAACTATTACATGTCACTACATACCAAATTTGGTAGCCCTATGCCATACGGTTATGGACAAAAAGATTTTTAAAGTTTTCCCACAATAGGCCTTATATAAGCATATGTTCAATTTTGTGACCCTCGGGACAGGGTCAATTTGACCCCAGGGGCATAATTTGAACAAACTTGGTAGAGGACTATAAGATGTCACTACATACCAAATTTGGTAGCCCTAGGCCCAATGTTTATGGACAAGTAGATTTTAAAGTTTTCAAAAAATAAGACCTTTATAAGCTTATATTCAATTTTATGACCCCCGGGGCAGTTTCAAATTTGACCCCAGGGGCATAGTTTGAACAAACTAAGAAGAGAACTATTACATGTCACTACATACCAAATTTGGTAGCCCTATGCCATACAGTTATGGACAGAAAGATTTTTAAAGTTTTCACAAAATAGGCCTTATATAAGCATATGTTCAATTTTGTGACCCTCGGGGCAGGGTCAAACTTGACCCCAGGGACATAATTTGAAAAAACTTGGTAGAGGACTATAAGATGTCACTACATACCAAATTTGGTAGCCCTATGCCCAATGGTTATGGACAGGAATTTGTAAAGTTTTCACAAAATAGACCCTATATAAGCATATGTTCAATTTTGTGACCCCCGGGGCAGGGTCAAATTTGACCCCAGGGGCATAATTTGAAGAAATTTGGTAGAGGACTATAAGATGTCTCTACATACCAAATTTATTAGCCCTAGGCCCAATGGTTATGGACGAAAATTTTGAAAGTTTTCACAAAATAGGCCTTATATAAGCATATGTTCAATTTTGTGACCCCCGGGGCAGGGTCAAATTTGACCCCAGGGGCATAATTTGAAGAAATTTGGTAGAGGATTATTAGATGTCTCTACATACCAAATTTAATAGCCCTAGGCCCATTGGTTATGGACTGGAAGATTTTGAAAGTTTTCACAAAATAGGCCTTATATAAGCATATGTTCAATTTTGTGACCCCCGGGGCCGGGTCAAATTTGACCCCAGGGGCATAATTTGAAGAAATTTGGTAGAGGACTATTAGATGTCTCTACATACCAAATTTGATAGCCCTAGGCTAAATGGTTATGGACGATAAGATTTTGAAAGTTTTCACACAATAGGCCTTATATAAGCATATGTTCAATTTTGTGACCCCCGGGGCAGGGTCAAATTTGACCCCAGGGGCATAATTTGAAGAAATTTGGTAGAGGACTATTAGATGTCTCTACATACCAAATTTGATAGCCCTAGGCCCAATGGTTATGGACGAATGATTTTGAAAGTTTTCACAAAATAGGCCTTATATAAGCATATGTTCAATTTTGTGACCCCCGGGGCAGGGTCAAATTTGACCCCAGGGGCATAATTTGAAGAAATTTGGTAGAGGACTATTAGATGTCTCTACATACCAAATTTGATAGACCTCGGCCCAATGGTTATGGACGAGAAATTTTGAAAGTTTTCACAAAATAGGCCTTATATAAGCATATGTTCAATTTTGTGACCCCCGGGGCAGGGTCAAATTTGACCCCAGTAGCATAATTTGAAGAAATTTGGTAGAGGACTATTAGATGTCTCTACATACCAAATTTGATAGCCCTAGGCCCAATGGTTATGGACAATAAAGTTTTTGAAAGTTTTCACAAAATTGGCCTTATATAAGCATATGTTCAATTTTGTGACCCCCCGGGCAGGGTCAAATTTGACCCAAGGGGCATAATTTGAAGAAATTAGGTAGAGGACTATTAGATGTCTCTACATACCAAATTTGATAGCCCTAGGCCCAATGGTTATGGACGAGAAAGTTTTGAAAGTTTTCACAAAATAGGCCTTATATAAGCAATTGCATATGTTCAATTTTGTGACCCCCGGGCAGGGTCAAATTTGACCCCAGGGGCATAATTTGAATATAACGGCCACCGGAAAAACTTTGCGAAACCGAAATTTCGCAAACTTAAGTACCCTTTTTCTTGAAGGTTTGCTTATTTGTGATAAAGTATAAGATAAAAGTCTAACTTGTGATTAATAATTGGTTATTTTTGCTTGTTTAATGCGTTTTCTTCACTATGAACTTTATTTGCAAAGTTGGGGTTCCCATGGGATTTTTGTATTATCCCATGGGATTTTTCATTATCCCATGGGAATTACGGTTTCTCCCATGGGATTTTTCTCCAGCTTTTTTATGGGAGAAAAAATCCCATGGGATTTTCAAAAACATAAAACACGTTCGTTTGTGCTTAGTTATCGATTTTAAGCATTGTTAAAGCATTTGTGCTTATTTTCGTTCAATTTACTTTGATAGAAAAAAAATCCCATTTTTTTATGGGAAAAAAAAATCCCATGGGATTTTTTTCTGATTTTTAGAGATTTCTTCATGTAACCTTCAGAAACACTACCTTTTAACAAATGATGAGCATTTCTCGCGATTTCAACGCGTTAAATCGTGTTTAAAAAAAATAAAAAAATCCCATGGGATTTTTTTGTCCCATGGGATTTTTTTCCCATGGGATTTTTTTCCAATGGGATTTTTTTTAAGATAAAAGTTTCTAAAAGCTATATAATAATAATAATAATAATAATAATAATTTAACAATTTACCAGTACAAATAAATCTCACATGTGTAGAGAACGCTATCGTACTATAAAATAATCTTGATAATAAGTCATATCATTTCTCGACAGAAAATGAAAACAGTATCCATATTGATGTCAGCAATGTCCCCTGCTATGATAAATATTGACAAAATGAAAAACCTTGACAATAATTCCGTGTCGAATACGCATTAGATTATAGCAATCAAATTCATAAAAGCATTGATAAGATAATATGCGAAAATGGGTCTTATGTCAAATACGGCCAGCGTAGCTCCATTCCATAATGTCCGGTATTAAGTCACGTCAAGTTTCGTGGTCGAATTATAGCATAACAATCATTTTCACATTACGCGAATCATATGAGTTTCCCTACATATATTGTGTTAAAATTTATGTTACACTAATGTGCGATGATGAAAAGGGGATTTCGGTAATTCTACATTCGCCCGCCTAGTAGCGAAATCCCCATATTTACGCCTTAAAGGGTCAATAGGTCATCGGTATGAATGGTTTTTGACTTCACATGAATGTTAAGGTGCAAAAAAATGATATTAATTTTAATTATTAAGCACTATTGACAGCATTAAGTTGCCTCTCAGTGGGGATTTCGGTAATTCTACACTAGAACTTAAACGCGCGCCGGTACCGAAATCCTGCTGTACAAACCTTCAAGTGTCAACAAAATTATTATAGTGTTTTTTTTCATTAGCAACCAGTGACATGTATTATCTCCCATTCGGTTACTTCTTTTGGAAAATAATTAGCGGGAATTTCGGTACTGCTACATTCGTACGCCCAGATCCGAAATCCCCCATGTTTACGCCAATCCCCCATATTACGCCTTAAAGGGTCTATATGTCATTACGTTTGGGTTTTGGCTTTGCATTAATGTTGATTTGTACACAATCATATTAGTGTTAATCATTTAAACACTCTTATCAGAATATTTTTTCCATTATTAAATAGTTTATTAATGTGAAAAATGTGAAAACGAATGTAAAAAAGGTAAAATGTACATTGAAAACATTGGTTACACAAAAGTATATGTAAATATAACATGACATAGTAATAATAAGTCTTCAGAAAGTATTTTCCAAACAAATCTGATGAACCAAATGATATCGTACTGCCTTATTTACAATATGCTATACACTTTTGCAATTTAGTTATCAATGTTTAATCAAAGCATAAATCAGCATATGTTGCCTCTTAGCGGGGATTTCGGTAATTCTTAACAAGCACATAAACCCGCGCCGGTACCGAAATCCCCGCTGTACAAACCTTCAAGTGTAAAAAAAATACTGATTTAGGTTTAAATAAAGGGAACAAAAGTATTTTTGGCCACCAAAAAGCACTTCCGCGTCAACAAAACGATTGAAATTATGTCAGAAACCCAGCTTTTCATTGTATATATTGCAATACACCATCGGCCGCCGAGAGCGGAATACTGCGCTTGGCCGCTAAACAATGTGGATTGCATCAAATTAAATGTCAGTTTTCGATTTTATTACAAAAATAAACACTGCCTTTTTATAAATATGTCAAGCACGTACACTTAACAAAAAAATCGATATATCTTTATGTAATGTAGAAAAGTAAAGCGCTTTATATATAACAATGTTTTATAATGTCTCTCTGGTTGAGAAAAAAAACTAAACAAAACCATGTAGAACATATAATATGTTTTCATAATTAAAAAAAAAAATTAATGATGCACGTGATGTTTTATAATTGATATAAGTTCACGTGTCATTGAACGAGTTAAGGGAGAGATGCGAATTAAATTACACATAATTAAAAACTGATACTATACTGTCAGCTTGATTTATAAATTGTGTTCCATCGCGCCAATATATTCATTGTTCCATGAAATTGTGTATAAAAGCAAAACGATTGAAATTATGTCAGAAATCCTGCTTTTCACATGAAATGATCTTTAACACTTTATTTATTCCAATCAGGTAAATAACAAATACAATAATAGGGGAAGTCTATACTGTGTATTAGAAACTTGTTGTGTTGATCCCTATCTTATCCGCTCAATACACATCCACCTGGCTACTGTACAGAAAAAAATAGATTTACTTCCAAAATAACTGATTTCATTAATTGCTAACTTGTTGTCTACATTTTAAATTAACAACGATAATGGATCAACATCACCGTTGCACAATTATTAAGTTCACAGTAATCTGTACTTTAAATAGATAGCCTAATTAAAGACGGTGCTAATAAAAAACACAGCGTGAATGTGGATATTAAGAAATTAGATCCTTTTTTGCATGACACTGGCAGTATATCATTTTATCTTATATAAATAAGCCACATTTAAGACATGGATAAAATTAAAATAAGACACATTTGCATCTTTCATTTCTTGAAAAAAAAAATAAGCACGCAGTCACATATAAATAAGATACATTGAAGACACAGAAAAAAATAAATAAGACACATTTGCATCTTTCACTAAATTTTCTTAAAAAAACATGTGAAACTGAAGAAAAACATTTATTACTGACACATTACTCTAAAAGTCGACTGACAACTTAAGTTCAAAGAGGGATTTACAATTAAATAAGATCCATTTTCGCATGATGCTGGTTGTAGAGCAAGCAATACATTTCTTACTGACACATTATTCTAAAAGTCGACAGGCAACATAAATTCAAAGAGGGAACCACAATTAAATAAGATCAATGTTCGCATGATACTGGTTGTATAGCAAGTAGTCACATATTAATTACAGCTTGCATTAGTTGCAATAATTTTGTTAAGTGCGCGTGCTTCTGAACGTTGCGTTAAGCGAGAGTGTTGTCATTTTGTTAGTTTTATATTTTGGTATTATGTATGATTATTGCTTGTTTTGAATTTGAAATAAACGCTTTCTGGCAAATAAGCATCGTCTTAATTTTAATACAAATAATGAACATTTGACATACAAAATGTCCAATAACATACCGGCAATAACATTATATAATGTTAATTTCTTTGCATGTTTATACCGAAATTATAGCCGACATCGGCAGTTAGGGAAATTTTGTGACACACTTTAACACATCAAACATGCATGATAGTTCTTTTTTCATATGATATTCCCCTGGTTGCTTACCGGTGTATTGGTGCAGTTGATAACCCCGCCGGGACTACAGTAGGGTGCTAATACACACGTGTATCGTGTTCAATACAATCGTCTTAATTTTAATACAAATAATGAACATTTGACATACAAAATGTCCAATAACATATCGGCAATAACATTATATATATGTTAATTTCTCTGCATGTTTATACCGAAATTATAGCCGACATCGGCAGTTAGGGAAATTTTGTGACACACTTTAACAGATCAAACATGCATGATAGTTCTTTTTTCATATGATATTCCCCTGGTTGCTTACCGGTGTATTGGTGCAGTTGATAACCCCGCCGGGACTACAGTAGGGTGCTAATATACACGTGTATCGTGTTCAATACCCGATCCATGCTACAACGTGTAAGAACGGGAATTTCGGTAATTCTACCTTTTTAAGCTTGCGCACCTCTAATGGGCACATATCCAATATAATTTAATTAATTATTTTCCTAATCAGCATCATTTCACTAAACTACATGCAAATTTGTAGGTAGGCTTTCCATGCTTAAAAAAAAATAAACCGATTTTTTCAAAACCACCCTCACGCTCGGCTTTTGTCTAGTTTATTTTCACCCCTGGGGTATATAAAAGTTCCATAATTCATTCAAATTTCCAAATATGGGCATGCAGTTGGTGTGTACAGATGCAGTAAAGGTGTTTAAAGTTTAAACAAGATGAAATAAGTATTCTTTTACAGATATTTATTTTTTACAAATTTTAATCTATGGAATAGCGCCATGAAATGTAAGTGATTTCAGCCAAGTAAAAATTGGGTCGGTTAAAAACAAAGTGTCATAAAATTCAAAATAGTATCATTTAAGTTATATTTTAAACTAAGTTTTTATAGAAACACTATATACAGCAAAAATACCAAAAAATAGACAGATTTACCGTTTACTTTTTGAAATAAAAATAAAAATGCAACATGCATCATTCGTATTTTCAGCAGTAAATTAATCAATTTAGCCATAACGTTGTTTTAATTTTAAAATTGAAGGATGTGCATACAATTTTCCATATATTTAACAATAAACATAGCTTATGTGCTATATTAAATCAAATAACGTTGGAAAAGAAATAAAACGCGTCGCAAAAAGTATGCGATGTCGGCAGGAATCGAACCTGCGCGGGAAAATCCCAAAAGATCTCTAATTCATCGCCTTACCCACTCGGCCACGACAACTTCACATCTGTGTAACCTTAAATTAAATATATATAAGTAAACAGGTAAAAAGGCTCGCTCGATCTTTGAAGAAATCGCGAAATCGTATTTTTCAGATGATAATTGGATCAAAGTCAATATTTATAGTGAAAATAATGTAATCTAAATGAATAAGTTAAACATATATCAAAATTCGAAGTTTGAAAAAAATAAAATGCATCTCTCGGAAATAAGCGATCATTGAAGATCGGCAATGGCTTATGTATGAAGTGAAAGGACAGTTGAAAGTTTCCATTTTGCACGTTAATGATTCTGATAATATGGTGACAAAGGCAGCAGTCCTATGTAGTATTGTGTTTGACCGGAGAGTAGCGTGATCTGTGTCGGTGTTGGGCGCTCTGAGGGCGCAATCCGGCTAAATAGGTACATAGGAACCTCTTGTGGCTATAGTCCATGGATCGGGTTCGGCAGACAGGGAACATGTAAATTTTTATATGTATGTTTTATATCTTAATTACCTAAACGTATATTTATCATGGTTACTTATTTACTGAGGTTTGAGTTAGTCGCAATGATTGTAGATACGTTGTACTATATTTAGTAAGTATTTGGAGGACGAGTGGCACGGGCACGCGCTTTATTATCACTTATGCAAGGAACGCGTTTTGTTTATATACGTATTTTTGATATTCCGATAGACTTAAGGGAGGTAACTTATTCAAGTAAAACGCGATTTTTTTGCGATGCCTTTTTATAACTCTTGTTTAATTAATTACATACGAATATACAGCTAAATTTAAGATGATTTTTACCAGAAAAAAATTCGGAGAAAGATATATTGAGATTTTGATATTCCATAGAATGCGAGTCTCCATATATATTTTCTATTGCAGGGGAGGTAATTAAAAATTTTTAAAGTCTCCGAATTGGTCTTTGTTGTATCTATTTACGTTTATTTTCAAGCTAATGGCGATTAAAAAATTAATTATTATTAGTATGTGCTCGCATGGATATTGGTACGGATATATCGTGTTCTTATAACTGTTACTACATCCATATCATTCAACATTCAGGTCGGGCTACACAAATCTCGTGAAGAGGCCAGTAGGACCTGTAAACAAACTCTCATACACACACTCTTCACTTATCGTGGCGCTCTCGCATGTCTGAGGCGATATATAAGACCGATGTCATATATAATACTGTATTCGCTGGTATTTTCGGTTGATATGTTTGATTGCTTAGGACGCAATGAATATAGTGTATTTATATTTAATCGAAGTGAGCTCATTGTTGCTTCTGGCGGTATTCAATTTCTGGTAATAGTTTCGCGATTAAAGACTTCGGTTCCCGGTTAGGTGTGGAATGTTCTTATTTGTTAATGTGCCAAGTGCTTAAAGGCGGTTTATCGCACTTTATTAGTCGGCGTTTCAAGAGAATGGGTAATAAATGCAAATCAGTAGGTGCTTAGAAGACTTACGTACGGCAAGAACCACAACTCACTCTGCTAGGAACGATTACCACTGCCTGTCTGCAGTAGACGACAAATGATTCTGCTCTAGCAGTGAATGTATATACCAGCTTGTAAACGCCATTGGCCAGTCTAGTGTTTATCATTAAAATATGCACATATTGGCTGCTTTCATGGAAAACGAGGCTTAATGCACGTCAAATAAGATTAGCCTGTGCACAATGATAAGCATATGCAATGCACACAAGCTAATCAAGGACGACAACAGCGAACAACTTCAGTGCCTTCAGCGCTTTGATTTATAATATACATTATGTCCTATGTTATATGGCGTATAGCTACTAATATATGTGTGTATAAAATATGTTAACCGTCTTTATTTTTTAAATAAATGAAATCATACTGAAACTCTACGAATTGAGGATTTACATGTTTTTATGAGCTGTCAAAGATTATTACAAACAACAATTATTATCCTTTTTAATGCAGACACTTTAAAAGACTGTGGGTGCGGACCCAGGATCCTGCGATAAATCAAACGGAAAGGTACTTTAGGTACTTAAGCTACGTTGAAGAAACTCGGACATTGTTGACGCCCTGTCTTCAATAAATACTGTTTTTGAGTGAGGTAAAACTTACAAATGTATTTGTTAGCCAATTGACGTGTATCGTGGTATTTTGAAATTATTTTTAAAATAACTGGGCTAAGCAATGGTTTCGGTAGAAAAGTACTGCAACAATTTCGCTAGATTTGAACACATTTTAACACTCCGCATTATGATATTTTGATTCAATTATTCATATTTATACCAAGTGAGTTTTCATTTGACCGCCTTGCGGATACAGTTCCATTAGCATGTGCTTGTGTATTATAATAACAATTAATGAGTTAATTTACTACTTACAGTATCGTTATTTTCATCAACATCATCGTTATCATCGTTATCATCATCATCATCATCAACATAATCATCATCTCATCATTATCATCATCATCATCATCATCATCATCATCATCATCATCATAATCATCATCATCATCATCATCATCATCATCATCATCATCATCATCATCATCATCATCATCATCATCATCATCATCATCATCGTCATCATCATCGTCATCATCATCGTCATCATCATAATCATCATCATCATCATCGTCGTCGTCGTCGTCGTCGTCGTCGTCGTCGTCCTCGTCCTGCTCCTCCGCCTCCACCGCATCATCAGCAGCAGCATCGTCACCAGCAACAGCAGCAGCATTATCGTCACTATCACCAACAACATCGTTATGGTCGTCATCGTCGTGATCATCATCATCAGTGTCATCATCATCATCATCATCGTCATTGTTATCGTCGTTGTTCTCCTCCTCGTCGTCGTCATCGTCATCATCGTCGTCATCGTCATTCTCATCATGAACAATTTCAACAACCGTAAAACCTATCGCTTAGCTCATTTTTGCAGTGAATTCGGATGTTATATCAAATCTTTTTGATTAATAGAGTTTGCTGCTTAATGTATTAATAACTAAATAATAATATTGATAATATTGAAAATAAATGGTTTTAATTTTATTTATCCGTTTAAGATGCAGTATTTGACCAAGTCAATTTGTCGCTAAAAGTATTCATTACACATTCAATCCAAAAAGCGTTACGAGTTGCTATTGAAACTATAATCGCATTCCGATAAAAAATGGTGTCTGTATTAGGGCCTGTTTAATTTCTACGCTTCATTGCAATTCATAAAAATATTTTTAAGGGTACCGGTATATCTAGACACACTCTGATATCCAAACAATCCTTGTGATCATAAACAAATAAACAATGAAATATAAATAAAATTAGATGATAAAAAATGGTATCTTCCTTTTTGCTGTTGCTAGTTATCAACAGAGTAGCAAAACTTTTAAATATAAATTATATTCAATTCATAGCACGCTTAACGATTTGAAGTTTATCTAAATCTATAAGCACAAACATATTTATGTTTGTTAATACAAAGCTGTAGCAGTTTTCTGATTGCGCTTGAAAAGATGTGATTGTTGTTGTTGCATTAATAGTATCATTAGTTTGTATTTCCAGATTAGGTATTCCACCATACATTTTGTTTTTAATCAGATGTCTTATAATTGGCATTGCAATATTTCAATAACGAGTAATCAACACAATTGACTTTATGTATTTTTAATTGTTTATCCATATTATCATTAACACTTGAGGGAAAAATAAGCTGTGTCATTTTTTATTTTTTATTTTACTTATGGTTCAGACAACTCTGCTTTTACTATATGCCGTAATAATTATAAGTTTCCGTGCACTTAAAGATATTGTTTTTCGTGTTGGAAAATTTAAATACGAAAAATATTTAGAGACAAGTGTGTTATGTTTGTTTGTCAATTATTTAATTGAAGTAGAAATAATACATCAGTGTACATAATTTTATTGTGTTGTTCCCTTCGTTCTTTACTTTAAAAATACAACTTAACAGCTTTGCAATCAACTGAAATAATATGTAAAAAGTAAAAACAATAAACGTTTGGCTTTCTTAATACGATATCATTTCAAACGCTGTTGGAAGGAACCATTGCTTATTAGAGGTTTACAAGGTAATTTACCCAAGTACGCAAATGTAATGGTCGATTGCCCTTAGGCATGATTCTGTTTTATTACTTTAATCCGGTTGTAAAAATGCATGACCGAAGGGTCATCAGATAAGCAAAAACAGGGCCAAAATCTGATAAAATAGCGCTGTTTAACTGACTGTACGAAAATCCGTATGTCCGAAAATTTAGAATCATGAAAACATAAATATTTTGGCTTAAGAGGAAATGTTAGAAAATTTAGAATGTAAGAGAAAATACGGTGGTTTTATGGTGTTTAAATCGATTAGAAATAGCAAAACCTAAAGACATTATCTCAAGTGTGATTTTCAAAAGATTTTATATGAATGTACACACACGGTAAAACTAGTCTATTAAAATGCAATACCTTCATTGGTTCTCATGTTTTTAATATTTATTAATCATAGGTATTTGTGAACACTTGTTGTTATATAATATTGAAATGTACACGCATACTGAACATAAAATCATTAGCATAACGGCTAAGTTGGTTTTTACTAAGATTGCAATAGTGTTTATTTTATTATTATGAATCTTATGAGGATAATTATGAAAGTATGACACAGAGTATCTGAAGAAGATATATACATAATCACATATGTTGTTGTTGTTGTGGTTATTGTTTCAATATTTTTATGAGTATCATACATTCAATGACGAATAGCTATTAATTTGTCATACAAACACCATAATTATTATTGGATTGCGGAGATTAAACAAATCGATTCCCTAGTAACTGATATAACTGATACATTTTTTGAGCGACAATTTGAAACTAAATCTAGTATTATTTAAATTTGATTATTTTAATTGCAGACTTTTTTTATTAACCCCAATTAATGTGTACGCAGCGTTTCTTTTATTTAAATCGCTGAGTACGAAGCATCAAGCTATTTTTTAATTAATTGACAGTGATCTTTAATGTATGTCATAATATAAATTGAAATCAATCTTAATTAAAGCTTGAGTGGTTGGTTTGTAATAAGTTTTGTAAATGTTGCTGTAGGATATGTATGCACAATAAATACTAACGCTCTGGCATAGTGTGATGGTGATATGATTATATATTGCACAATGAATATGTGATGATGTTCTTGTGATAATATTGAGCCTATAATTAGTTTTTGAATTAAGCTAGCTAATTTCAAATAAGATACAAACACATCCCAATCCTAAAATTATCAGTAAGTTATAGTATTGTTTGCCTCTAGGCGCATAATTAATTGAAGGCCTAGTTTATCTGTTAATCCTCGCCCCATGTGGTGTCCCAGTGGGTACACTGATATTAATACACGATGTATTGGTCCACAATTAAATCTCTTATAAAAACATGTCTCTCAGGTGACTGAAAAATGGCTGTGTAGATACAACAAATACTACTACAACGGAGACTAAGATAACACATGTTACAATTAATTTGTCTTCCTTGCGTTCTTCTTATACGACAAACACTTCTAAAACAAAAAAGCAAAAAGCCGCTACTGCTACTGCTTCGGCTACTCTTACTGCTACTGCTACTGCTGCCGCTGCCGCTGCCACTGCCACTGCCGCTTCCACTGCCGCTGCCGCTGCCACTGCCAATGCCGCTGACGCTGCCACTGCCACTGCCACTGCCGCTGCCACTGCCGCTGCTGCTGCTGCTGCTACTGATAGTGCTACTGCTACTGCCACTGCTACTGCCACTGCTACTGCCACTGCTACTGCCACTGCTACTGCCACTGCCACTGCCACTGCCGCTGCCACTGCCGCTGCTGCTGCTGCTACTGATAGTGCTACTGCTACTGCTGCTGCTTCTGCTGCTGTTGCTACTGCTACTGTTACTGCTACTGATACGGCTACTGATACGGCTACTTCTACTGCTACTTCTACTGCTACTTCTACTGCTACTGCTAGTGCTACTGCTACTGCTACTGCTACTGCTACTGATTCTGCTACTGCTACTGCTGCTGCTGCTGCTGCTACTGCTGCTGCTGCTACTGCTACTAATGATAATAATTCTCCTTCTACTTCTCTTTCTACTATTGCTAGCGATGCTTCATAATTTATTTGTAAATGTATCATTTTGTTAAAACAGGAAAGAACTGTTATATATATTTTCTTCAAGGTGTAAAGAATCTAAACTTTTCTGCGATTAAAGTTTTATTTAACTGGATTAGTATAGGCCACATAACAGACGCTATTGTACTGATTTGTACTAAACAACATTTTGTCATAATCAACAGTTTTAACATGCCGCAGTTTCCTTGGAAGTTAACCTTTGAGTGGAGTTATGTATAAAACATTAACAAGGTATTTGTTGACAGTTTGTCCTGTCACAATTATATATTAGTTGAGCCAAACGTGTGATAAAGATCCCTTTTGGGGTGGCGATAAATACTATTTATATTGTTCAACAGTGGGAGACTGAGAACACATATGTTACAATTAATTTGTCTACTTTGCCTGCTTCTTCTTTATATATTTTTCTTGCTAATCGTTTAAGTTTAGTTTTAGTTAAGTAGGTATATCAATTTACATTTTTTGATAGATATTTATTTGGATAGTAATAGTATGTTTTATTTGACTTGACATCATTGAACCGGTTTATTCATTGATAAGATCGGGATCTCCACAGGTGTTTAATCTCGATTGTTAGGTGGGGAGAAGGGTCCGAATGAAAATGTTGTCGTCGGCTTACGAATCACATTTCACAAGTTTTAGACAAATATGCATACGTTATAAACCTAATTTAAGTATTACATAGATAATAATTTATCTTTATTTTGATGAACTACGTTTAAGGTATAAAACTATAATTATCTATGTGTTGTGTGCCGCATACATACCATCTTGCTTTTTTAAATTTGATCACAACGGTCCGAAGTCATAAACATTCATTATGCATGGTTGCTAAAGCACAGTGTATACTAACTAACCTATGTTTATTGCTGTTTGCTAGGGTTATTATTAATCTTTTATATATTTTTTTTATTTGGGGAGGGGGGGGGGGGAGGGCTTTTATAGAAGATTTCAACTAGTCCTTCAATTAACGAAAAAAAATATTTGTATAGGAAATATAAAAGAGTAATAGACAGCTTCATTCATGCTGTTCTATTATGGTGTTTTAACGCATATAATTATGTATGGTTGATGAAGCACATTGTATGCTACCGATGTTTATTGTTGTTTGATGATGATGTTAAGTTGGGGTTGCTGTTTTGTTAATGATGATGATGAGGAGGAGGAGGAAGAAGAAGAAGAAGAAGATGATGATGATGATGGTGGTGGTGGTAGTAGTGACGACGACGACGATGATGATGATTTTGATTATGATAATGAGATTTGAATTAAATTAATGCGCAAAGAATTTTCTTTTTAGCGGCCAAGTGCAGATATCTGCGCTCGGCCGCTGTAAGGGTTATGTAATATTTGCAATCTACATAGGAGTCAATAGCAGATACCAAGCACCATATGCTTATGAGAAACAAAAGCAAAATATTGGCAATCGCTGAAATCTCGAATATGACTTAATCATTTTATTAAATGAAAACCGGTAACTATTTTAAACGGTTATTATATTGCAACAACTTAGCGTTGTTTATCCAAAAGACCATTGTTATAATTACAGGGACGTCAATAGGCCAAACTATTCAGGAAATATGATTTGAGTCGATTTGTTTCCCCAAAATATGCTCTTCTATTAGTAGATGTTTAGGTGACGATGTTCTAATTATAGATCTTACACGGCCAAGAAACACTAGATAGGTCTTTGCAAAGAGAGCTGTTGGATATCGTGAATGCGTTCAATGTGGCCTGTTTATTTCAGAAAGCTATGTGCAATGTTTTATGGGGATTTCTATCAAATTGCCAATTGCAAAATTTGATTTAATTCATTCGGACCTACAAGCGGGAAACTTCTTCATTAAAATTCAATGGGCTTTTAAGAAGTTCGTTGAAAGGCCAAATTTGACGTTAAACAGCAACGCCGAAAAAATTGCTACTCAGTCTTATTTATCACTTTTTTGTAAGATTTACCAGTAGACGTTCTTCAGTGAAATTAAGCAAACACACAGTGCCGACAAATATGGAAGGGTATTTAGGTAAAAATTACATCCTTCTTTGTGACTGTGTCATGATTCTTGATGGTACTTTCAATTAGTATGTAGACACCTTTTCATGCTTGATGACACTTACATCTTGCCTGATGTCCAATGTCTATTTACATTCTGCTTAATGGTATCATGCATGTGTACAGATGCAACATTCTTGTTCGTTAATTGCATGCTGCATATGTGTATGTTGGTTTGTGCAGAGAGACTTGTGCAATAGGCGCAGTGCATAATGGAATCAAATATTAATGCGTTTAATAAATTAACGCGATGGTAAGATGTGAGTTTCACCCAAGCACAAAGCAACATACTATCATGCATGATACAATGATGTCAATTGACAGTCATTCCGAAATGCTACGGAGGACTACGAAAATTTACGGCGTATAACGGAAATTTTATGTTATAGGAGAAGTTGCGCACCTTTGTAAGATATTTGCTACTGAACCGAAATTAACCGCGTGTTTGTAGACTTAACTTTTTTTTGGTTAATGACTAACCATAATTTTGGTACAGTAATTTACCTTCAATAACCAAAGAAAGTCTATGGATATATTTCAATATATGCTACTAATGCATGTATGCAGAGCTCCAGATAAGACGCTTAAAGTCGTAAAAAATTGAATTAAATTTAGTAAAAAAGTAGACTTAAATTCTGTGCGTACGGTTACACATTGGAAAAATAAAATAAGAATTCAAAATGTGTGATCATGCGTAAAACTCAATATCAATGCATATAATGTAAACATTTTATCAATGAGTTCCCACTCGTCTAGGCCCTCATTACAATTATGAAATCAACAGCACTTTAACGTTATTATGAATAACAGACCATCTTTACAACAGTCGAAAAGCCGAACGTTTTCCATTATCTGGTCCTTTTATCGCAAAAAGTCTGCTGTAACCCGGCAATTGTCATGAGCTCTTCTTAGACTATAAACCTAAATGCGGATGTGCCAAAAATTATATTTACCTGAAAACAAAGAATTAATAATAGACTTTAAGGCTGGATTATTATAGAGTGTAAACCAAGATTTTGCTGAAAAAGTTATCTGGAACTTTGCATGTATGTTGAGAGGAAATCGATTACATAATTTCAAATTTACTAGAGTACTTTTATATTGCACCACATAAAATGCTATAAAACTATAATATTGAAGTACACATATAAACTTTATAATAGATGGGTAGGTATTTCGTGTCAATCTCTTTCACATATGAAAGAGCTGTTGGTCATGCTGCTTTAAGTATTTAGATTATAATTTAGATTAAGCAAAATAAAACACTAGGTATTTGCCAAGAGTCAAATATATACGAGCAGTAAGAGCGTAATCGTGCACAGCGAGACTTACTCATGTAGAATTGAAACTCTTATTGCTTTCTTTCGAAATAATTTCATGTGTCCGATCTAATATGCAATATGCCCGGTGTTTTTTTTGCGGATTAATGTTCCGTTTTAGATCCATAATTAACGAATGCCTCAATATTTTCAAAAATTAACACCGGAATAATGTTAACCGACATTTTTTCATACAGATTGGATATAAATATTATAGAGCTTAACAAAAAAATACATTAAGCCCTGTTCTCCCGGCACACGTGCTGGACACACAGGTGGTTAGCGTGTGGCTATGATAATAATTAGTGAAAACATCTTTTTGAATGATAAATAATCATATTAAAACGAAAAATCAAATTTTCTATAAAAAAAAAATCACTATCGTTTTATATATAACAAGGTATCCAACTCGAAATCATCCGAAAACGGGGTGCATCGTTTTGAGCAGCCATTACTAAATTAATTTTGCAGCGATTTTCATGACCCGGTCTTATTCAACGCAGAAATGAATTTCCTTTTAGGAAATGTATATATATTGTTATATTTCTACACATGCTGGGTCAAATTTTAAGAAATAAAGCTATACATAATTCGCTTGACCCAGTTGTGATCGATCAGACCGTATTTATGAATGAAATCTCCAGTTGTTAAGACACAACTCCGCATTGGAGCAATGAAATCACTCTTGTGTTTAAAATGTCAGTTGGTTGAAATGTATGTAAACAAAGGTTTGAAAATGCGCTGGACAGTTAGTTTTGATGCATAATGCTACGGCAAGCATGGTAAGAATGTTTTTTTTTCATACGTTTTATTGAATTATGGTATCGAGGTTCGTGAACTTTGCAGGGAAAATGCCCTTTTCCCCGTGAAGATTTCAGTCATGAATACTGTCTGATCGATCACAGCTGGGTCACGCGAGTTGTTTATCGTGTTATTTCTTAAAAGTTGACCCAGTATTTGTAAAAATATTGCAAGACATATACATTTCCAGAAAGGAAATTTATTTCTGCGTTGAATAAGACCAAGATCGTGAAAATCGCTGCAAAATTGATGAAGTAATGGCTGTTTAAAACGATGCGTCCCGTTTTCGGATGATTTCGAGTTGGATACCTTGTTGAATATATATTTAACTTATTTTTTTTAAGAAAAGTTGATTTTTCGTTATAATATGATTACTTATCATTCCAAAATATGTTTTCACTAATTAGTATTATAGCCACACGATAACCACCTGTAGCTGGACACTTTTAAAAAACACTATACAAATTCAAGTACTTATGCACTTAATTGATTGTAAACAATGACGGTTGAAATCCGTGCGTGGGAATTTGTCTGGTAACCAAGAGCGACGTCAACGTTCATGACAAACCTGTTTATATGACATTTATTTATTGATTTTTTCCAACTTGATTGAAAATTATGTTTTATGATATTTTAATACATGTAGATGAAGTAGTTGTTTTCTCAACGAGGAGTACAATAGTTGTACAGTACTAGACACGAGTACTTGTAACTTTCAGGTTTCTCTTTATACCACAGACATTATATAGTCATAAAATGATAAATATGTGTTTATAGAAATTGTAATTATAGCATGGTAAACAGACTAGAGAAATCTGAAAGTTTCACGCACAGGTCTGTGGCAATGGGGGTTTGGGCTACTTTATAAATATGAGGTCGATATGCAATGCACATCGGTAGATTACGTCTACTGTAATTATTTGGATTAGGGAAGGGCCACAATTCCAACACATCAGCCCCGTTATGTTCTGAATAAAATACATGTATAATTTCTTGAGTGCCAATTGCATCTTACAAATATCAAAAACATTCACGGCAGTCAATTCATTGTGTAAACCTACTGGTCTTCATGTCAATAATGAACGTATTTAGTTTAATGGAGATTATATAACGAAGGGAACTAATTCAGCTTATTCAGTTTACTAGTCAAAATGATTCGGATGTTTTCGCTTTTTTTTCCGAAAAGTAATTTATTCAACATACGGAAAAAAAACGCGCGCCACCTGTTGTCATAATTTAGTAACTTGCATTCTGCTTACTGCCTGTTGCTAACTGCCGTTGTTAATGACGCTTAGTGGCAAAACCGATTATGACTGGTTTCAGGAATAATGAACACACAAACATTGGATAGTCACCAAGCATGTTGAAACAATCATCAAGTATAACCGATAGAGAACAAGCATGTTGGAACTGTCATGAAGCATGTTAGAATAAACATCACGCATAATGTAAATATTTATCATGAATGATGTAATGTTGCAGCAATCATCAAGTATAAACGAATTGTCATAAAGCAAATTAGAATAAGCATCAGTCATAATGTAAATATTCACCACGAATGATGTAACGTTTACCTAAATATCCTTCCATAGACATGTGTTGTTACTAAAATAGACATAGAGATTTGAGCATTGGGAGTGACCTAATCATACTGTGCTTTAGCAGTATTACGGAATACCGTTAGTGCCATCGTGGTTACACATTAAAATCCAGAGGGCGAGAACGCGAGAACGCGATAGTACGATGGCGACAATGTGACAATACGATGATGACAGGGTGACAATACGATGGCGACAATGCAATAGTACGATGGCGACAATGCGAGAACGCGATAATACGATGACGACAATCAGACAGTGCGATGACGACAGTGCGACAATACGATGGCGACAGTGAGATAGTACGATGGCGACAATACTACAGTTCGATGGTGCGATAATACGATGACGACAGTGCGAAAATACGATGACGACAGTGCGACAATACGATGGCGATAGCCGACAGTGTGATAGTACGATGGTGCCAATGCGATAACGCGATAGTATGATGGCGGCAATTCGAAAATGCGATGGCGACAGTGCGACAACACGATGGCGACAATGCGATAGAACGATGGCGACATTGCGATGATACCACGGCGACAGTATGATATGACTATCGCATTGTCGCCCCCGTACTATCGCACTGCCGCCATTGTATTGTCGCACTGTCGCATTGTCGTCATCGTACTAGCGCGTTTTCGCAATCGTACGAACGCATTGTCGCCATCGTATTGTCGCACTGTCGTCATCGTACTTTCGCGTTCTCGCATTCTCGCCCTCTGGATTTTAATGAGTAACCACGGTGGCCCTTACGGTATTTTGTACAGTAAAGTGCGTAAAATCTGGTTTGGAATAACAATTTATATGCCGAAAACAGATGTTGAAAACCCGACTTTGTTTTATAAGTAGTAGTCTAAATATACAATGATTTTTCCGAGCATTAAATAAACATATTAAAATAAAATTTATGTTCGTATCGGTTGAAGTTCTTGTTAATAGTAGAAGCAAAGAACACAATAAAACGCTGATTGGGCTTACTAATTTGAGGCAAGAAAAACACATCGCGCTATTATATATAACATATAACGCGCATCCGCAAAGTTCGAGCGCCCGTCTCGGTGCCGTCGTTTCCGGTGAAAGTTTCGCACAGGAGCTACCGAGTTTGGATATGAGACCACGAATCATGGCTTGACTTTATATATCAGTCAGCGTAGAACCTGACCAGACTGCGCGGTTGGACAAGCTAGGATGGACCAACTTTGGCCGCATATGACATAAGACCCATTTTCGCATGACGCGGGTCATCTGACCTTTATAATGTGTATATAGCTTTGAATGGAATTTGCACATAGTTTATGGCATGGACTTATTGTTATGTTAATGTGTTGCACGCTTTCAAAAGCAGAGGGCATATATAAGATCAATTATACTACGGAGTTCATTTTCTGTTGCAAAATGAAATGCAATAAAGATTGTTACTCAGCGGTGTGTACAGTATGACAGCGTTGTCTGTCTGCGATGCATTTATACTGGTTCTAAGCTGGCATACTCACCAATTGGACTCAACCATCTGCTCGAACAAGAAATGATAAGTTCTAATAGCATAAACCTTTAATTGTAACTCATTTTAAAAATATTCATGTTATTTATATTATTCAATTTATTATTCAAAATTATAAATATTATTTCCTTTATTGTTGTTTTTCGCATTAAGAAACTTATTCGGCTTACGAAACTGAAAAATCCCATTGGAAAAAAAATCCCATGGGACAAAAAATCCCATGGGATTTAAAAATCCCATTGGATTTTTTGTATTTTTTTAAACACGACTAAACGCATTAAAATATCGTAGTTGTTCATCATTTCATAAAATATGATGTTTCTGAAAGTTTCATGAATAAATCTCTCAAAATAAGAAAAAAATCCCATGGGATTTTTTTCTCCCATTTTAAAATGGGATTTTTTTATTACTATATATTTTTATATATAATTGGCATAAAACCAATATACAGTCCTTAAATAACGTTAAAATACTTGCAAACGCAAATAAAACACGTTTTTTAAAATGTTCAAAATCCCATGGGATTTTTCTCCCATTTGCAAATTATGGGAGAAAAAAAATCCCATGGGAGAAAAAATCCCATGGGAAAATCGAAAATCCCATGGGAAAATGCAAAAATCCCATGGGAACCCCAACTTTGCTTATAAATTTGATAGTGAAGAAAACGCGTTTTTTGAGTGAAAATAACCAATTATTAATCAACGATAAGACTTTTATCGCATACTATGTCTCAAAGTAGCAAATCTTTAAGAAAAAAGGTACTTAAGTTTGCGAAATTTCGGTTTCGCAAAGTTTTTCCGGTGGCCGTTATATGTTTAATTTTGTGACCCCCGGGCAGGGTCAAATTTGACCCCAGGTGCATAATTTGAAGAAATTTTTGTAGAGGACTATTAGATGTCTCTACATACCAAATTTGATAGCCCTAGGCCCAATGGTTATGGACGAAAAGATTTTTTAAGTTTTCACAAAATAGGCCTTCTATAAGCAAATTTTCATTTTTGTGACCCCCGGGGAAGGGTCAAATTTGACCCCAGGGGCATAATTTGAACAAATTTGAAAGAGGTATACCCCAGGAACATTCCTGAGAAATTTCATCAGAATTGGACCAGTACTTTAGGAGAAGATGTTTTAAGGAAAAGTTAACGCACGCACGCACTGACGCACGCACGACGGACACAGGACCATGACATAAGCCCCGCTGGCCTCTGGCCAGTGGAGCTAAAAACCCAGACTGGACCGAGTTCCGAATTACAACTATTGCATTAGTCAAAACTTACAAGTTATGCTATTCCAGATATGAAAACACTATCACTGTTTGGATTCCGATTGTAGCCATATTGCACTGTGTTTATTGAAAGCTGCATAGTGTTACGTCATTGGTCGTTTATAAATAACTTGTTTATCTATACATAGGATTGGCATTCCTGCCATAAATTTTCAGACCAAATCTGGGACTTTGACTTCAAATTACCGGGACATGTATACATATAGCGATATATATAGACGTACATGTACGATATATGCACTTTTGGTACGCATTTTTTTCGCGATATCCAAGCTATGTAATTAGGTAAATTTCACATGTAACTTACCTATAATAAACAAAAATTAACATCCATGAGATCAATACACAAACAATAAGTCCAAACGCCTATCGGAAATACACTAGATCTATTAACGTTAAATTAAGCATTACTACTTTCATTACTAGATACAAGCCACATGTTGTTGGTGTTAGAAAAAGGTTGCGAAGTTGCTTTTGTGTACATGGTCACATGATCTGCAGGAAACACGTGGGCGTATCAACTGCCACATAAAAACTTTGTAGTAGATCTTTACTTTTGTATGAAAATTATGTAGCGCGTAGTTGTAAAATAAGGTGATCTTTACCGTAAACGATACTTTTACAGATAAAATTTTGTAAAACAAGCAAAATGCGCCTTATTGGTTATGCCTATACGTCCCTGGTTATGCTTTTTGTCTATTAGGTAGTTCAGTGCTGATTTGATTTACATTCACTGTACATGTATACACTCAAACAAGGACTGTGTGCAACACATTTGCCAGATTTCCGATCCGGGACATATGGCAGGTATGGGATTGCATTTGGATGAAATTAATATGCCAAGAATATCCTGTCGATTTAAGATGAATTTTTTTATTTTGCCATGTGTGTTTATTAATATTTTACATTTCAGTAAGATTTCAATTGTGTAGTCCTTTTTGTTAACCAGCATTTTTTTTCCTTCTTTAACTAGTACCGGGGAACGGTACCTTTCCCAAAGCCTACCGGAGGCTTCCCAATTTTAGCACCGGACTTTTCCCAATCTCCATATCTACCGTTCCCAACGATCCTCAGTTCCTTTCCCAATGGCCAGTGCCTTTTATGTTCGCTGAAAATATCTTTTTCCCGTGAAAGAATTTCATCGTTACATAAATCAGTCTTCCTTACATAAATAAACTTTATCAACACTAATTTTTATCAGCAATTTCATAAAAAAAAATCTTAATTGGATATCATAATGAGTCAATTAACGCCAAATACTAACGGAAACGATTAAAGAAAGAAACAATTACCAGCTGTTAATAGAGTTTGAGCGATTGCTTTTAGTTAAATGTAACTTTGTGCCTGTGTCACTGTGAGGAGAGATTAGTTTGACTTTGATCTGATTATCACCTGTTTAGAATTAAACATATAATTTGATAATTCCTTATTATTATTTTAAATTGTTATTAATTGATATCACTGAAAATGTTAACACAAAAAATACTTTCCAGGGCTTGTGAGACTTTTAAGGGCTTAAACACAATTATTAATATCATTTTTTATGCAACCCCAGTGATAATCATTAAAAAAAAATCTATTGACAGGCACATTCCTACTGAAGTGGCAATTACATAATTGTGGTGAGGATTTCCAAGTGTTCTATTATTATAAATGTTTGGACTATATACAATTAAATCACCACATTGAGTTCATTTACAACACAACACTTTGATAATATTCTTGATCATATTTTATTTTCTATTTAACCATAAGTTTCATAATATTCCAAAATAAGCTATTTTTACTTTAACACTTAATATTAAGTTCTTTCCTTATTGCTGGTCTAAATGCAACTGATGTTTACTTCTTGCTGGTCTTATTGCAACTGATATTTACTTCTTGCTGGTCTTATTGCAACTGATGTTTACTTCTTGCTGGTCTTATTGCAACTAACTCTAAAATCCCTAAAAACCGAGAATTTCTAAAGTATCTGGTGTCTGTCATACATCAAAGAGATACAGAATTGACATGTTCTCTGATTACAATTAAGAGAGAGCTTGGAAATGTAAACATCTAACCCCATTTGAACTAATTAATAAAGCCATTAACCCAAGTTTATCAGTCCCATCGCCATGCTCTAGGGAGTCTACAGGTCAGGGAGTCAAGTATCAGCCCCACCATGATGTCTGGTAAATTACTCGCATTTCGCGACAACAATTTTCACATGACATGTTTTGATTGTCAAAATATCATCACTAGTAGTTTTTCTGTTAAAACCTAGAGCTTAAAATGCTTTGTGATGCAGAATATACATGTACCCCCTAATGATAGATAAAATGCATTTTAACGATTCCCAATTCATCAATTTTGCAACTCGATTTTTTTCCCAATTATTGATTTTGCGACTTGTTTTTTTCCCAATTTGAAGATTTAACGACGCAAAAATTCCCAATTGGGAAAAAAACCGCTGTTAACAGATTTTAGCAAAAGATTAGAACCTGCACATAAGTATCTTTTCATCCGAAGTAATTTTATATTTAAGAGTAAGAAACAAAAACAATGTGTATTTTGTTAACAATATCTATTTTAAAGATCTACAAAGTGATATTCTGACATAATTCGCACACTTTAAAGGGGTAATGGTGGTCTTTACATGTAACTAATGATAATTGCATGTGTTAGCAAAGATTAAACAGGAAGAACTGAAATAAAATTTGAAAAACAATTTGCAATAGGAAAACGATCGTAAATTAATCATTATTTGAACTATATAAATCTAAGATGGCACAACCATAATTTTGATTAAAATAGTCCAGTTTAACAAAATAAATCAAAGTTTCAAAGGAAAAACATTTATATTTTGCTGTTAACTTGACTTCAAATGGCCTTGTGACTTGTTCATTGGTTTGCATTGGCATGTGGATTTGCTAACGACAGACAGGAAAAACAATGACACTGTACTGAATAACCAAATAAACATTTAATAAAATATATTAGAAAAGTGTACCTGTCGAGATCCTAGATCCAGATGCGGCCGTATCGCTCTCAGCCATGGGCATGATGGGCATGGATTGCCAATGCTGCACTGCATTTTTAAACTTAATTCTTTCACCAATGGTCACTAGACCTAAATTTGTTAACTGGTTATCTTCTAACGATTTACAAATCTCAATAGAATCTATTTTTTGACTCATAAAATTTTGATACAGTGAATGTAAACCAATTGAATGCAAAACACTCCTTACGGCGTCGTCTGCCATGTTGTAGACGTAGACTGTAGATTACCGCGCAATTTTCCGGTGCGTGCAAAATATTTGGCTTGTAAAATTCACTCTTTAGTAGTAGTATTATAATGAGGAAAGCACTTTATATAATGATGAGTGACCAATACATTAATAACGAATAGCTTCGTATATTAATGTCTAAACTTCATATAAGAAAATTAAAATACATATATCTTCATATCAATACATAATATCTATGTATCGAGGTATAATACATATATATAATACAATTTTATCTGTATCTCTCAATGTTTTATGTATATATAAGGATCTTTTATAATTATTGCATAACGATTTATGTTAATATAAAGATCTTTTGCCTTCATATAAAGAAGTAATACCTTTATATAATGGAAGATTATCTGTGTATAATACATTTGTATCTGTATATTTTTACATGTTGTCTATATATAAGAAAATTATATCTTTATATATTAATGCTTTATCTGTATATATTCAAATTATGTATTTATATATTATAATTATGCATATATATAATGGTTACAGACATTCATATAAAGATATTTTGCCTTCATATAAAGAAGAAATGCCTTTATATAATGGAAGATTATCTGTGTATAATACATTTGTATCTGTATATTTTTACATTTTATCTATATATATTAATGCTTTATATGTATATATTCAAATTATGTATTTATATATTGTGATTATGCATATATATAATGGTTACAGGCATTCATGCTGAGTCAGATTGACGTAATATCACAAGTTTTTGGTATTATAAGACAGTCAAGGCGTTCCATAAAGTCGCCCAATTACTCGCATTGTCTTACTACATAGAGAGGAGAGTTCAGGATTATTTCTTGCGATAGTCCATAAAAGTTTTGTTTGTTTAACGTGTTTTAGTTGTAACAAAGCAAATGAAATTATTTATTTGCAAATGAACAGACAAACGATTCACTTATGAATATTTGCTATTTAAATTAAGCCCAGTTGTTGTAAACGCAACATAATGAATACAGGTTATCTTTACTATACGAGTGATGATGATGATGATGATGATGATGATGATGATGATGATGATGATGATGATGATGATGATGATGATGATGATGATGATGATGATGACGACGACGACAACGATGACGAAAACGACGATGATGATGATATTGATGATGATGATGATGATGATGATGATGATGATGATGATGATGATGATGATGATGATGATGATGATGATGATGATGATGATGATGATGATGATGATTATGATTATGATGATGATTTATTTAGGCGAAGAAAGTGATAAAAAAAACACACACGACTGCATGCATTTTTCAAGGTTCGAGTTTCAATATACAAGTTAAAGCATCGTTATTCTTGCTTAATTACTGGACAAACATCCGTCACATGTTGGGAACTTGGGGGGCACTTTGATCACTTATGTTTATGACACCCGTTTGGGTTACTTTAAAAGATTAACCAATGATAATCAAACGGTGTTAACTTGTTTTTACAAGTAGTAATTCACCTTAATATTGTTTGTGTATATTCATGTTTGACACATTGAATTCATAACTTCAAATGCTTTATAAGCGAAAAGAAAAACAATCTTATGTTGTTGTTTTTTTTTAAATAATATTTATGATAAATAATACAATTGAGTTAAATGTTTTGAAGATTTCAATGGTTGTGGAAATTATAGTAATTTTCAACATAATTTGTAAAGATCAGCGTTATGTCAACCACCTTTTGCCAACCAGTGGGCGGAGTCTGTCTGCAAATAGCATGTGCTTTTGAATTTTATTTTCATATTATTTTTTTACCCGTAAAAGGTACCTTCACAATAAATGAATATACTTTTTTGCAATTTCAAACTGAATAATACGATATTCGCTCTTAATTATCGTTTTTTAACAAGAAACTTTCTTGTACATAAAGTAAAACAACAACATGTATTAGCATATAAGCATATGAATATTGATTTTGCTCAAACAGATAAACACATGTAACGCACAAACTAAATACATGAATATAAGGAAGTGTCAATATCGAGTTGAAACAGTTATAATAGGGATTCTTCGCAGGAAACGGACTCTGGAGCGGCTCAATAAGCCCCAGGCTTAATATGCAATCAAGCTAGAAAATTTCGGTTGTAATTAATATAGATATTCGTTGTATAAAAAATATCCTGATTTAACAACTTACAATAAATCATACATAAAAATAAATCTATTTAGCTGTTTATTGTCTACTGTAATGTTTTACAACCTGTTATCATTTGCGCTTATAGGGTCGTTAAGCACCGCGACGTATATTCACACGTGTACTGATACCCTAACTCTTCGTGAAAAACGCTTCCTCGATATGACATATACCGAATCGTCAGATATGACAAACTGCTACGCCCCAAAAAACGGCGACCCAATCAAAAAAATGAAGTACTGATTCTGGCATAACGAACGATCCGCCCAGAAAATACAATTGACCAATTAAAAAAACACAAATGTCTCAATCGGACATTTCAGTACGGCGCGCCCACCAATGAAATAATTGTCGATTAGTTAAAGCTGGATGCCGAAGGCATGAATTATATTGCATTTTAAGAGATTAATACAGAATTATATATAACAGAAATGAAATTTTGAAAATAATTGTAAAGGAGGTTATCATTACTTATCTAAACATTAAGACATTATTGATCAATCTATTCTTTCATAAATTTATAAGGGGTCTCACGGCCTCTGTCAAAACGTAAACATTGTAAAGAAATTAATTTTATGTATTTAATAAAGTTGCTATAATTGCGAATCGGAGGTTCTTATTTTTTTATTGTCATAAAAATATTAGTTTTGCCTGTATTCGCGAACAAATTGAGTGATTTGTTTTATCATTTCCTCCTCATATTAAGCTTGTATCGTGTTGAAAAAGATTCTCCATAGTTTTGTGATAACAGAAAACAATTTTGGATCTCTTATTTCTCGTAGTTTTAAGGTGGCATAATGTTCTTGGAAAGGTCCATGAAAACATATACCCACGTCGTATTTATGTGTGTGTATCAGAGTTTATTTTCAGGTCCTACCGGCCTCTTTACGAAGTCTTTACGGTCCTCTGAACCCTGAAAATAGTATTATTTATATTTATACAGCTGCCTTTAATACTGATTTTGCATATATAGGCATGTCAGGTCTTCTTTATCAGCGTTATTTTTGCATGCATGCGAACCTTGTTTCTTTGAATTACCAAATAAATGATACGATTCAAATATTTATTTAAAAAAACACGAACTATTATGTGATGATATTATAGACAACAGAAACTATTTAAACCTTCAAATAACATTGCTTCGCTTCTTTTTATCATTCTTCAGTTGTCGCGCGCGAGCATTCAGAGGCAGTTATCCGGGAGTTATCGATTTCTGGGATTGTCTATACGGCGTGCTTTAAATCTATAAATAGGACGTACTAAATATAATGCACAACAGCCCCGCCTTTTCATCGGTTTTCATCGCTACGCATGCATAATGGAATAAGCGCTAACAAACGCAAAACAAACGCTTTAAAACGCTTAAAAACGCTTAAAAACGCTAAAAACGCAATCGCTATTAGTCGCAAACTTGCAGAACACAATCGCTAACTCTACTGTATATATTTGTTTTTTGTTCAACAATAGATCAAATTAATTGAACAACATTAATAAAGTTTACAGTTGCTATGGAAACAGTGAATTGGCAATTGCAATAAACATGATATTTGTTACCAACAATGTAATTTTAGTCAATATATTATCAAACTTAGCATACGTGTAGATAGAAAACAAAATTCACTCTTTGCATACGAAGGGGTTCAAAAACATGCTTTTCAACTAAAACAAAATTAAAGCCATAAGCACAGATTATTTAATGTCACACGTCTCCAAAGATTGAAATTAACACAGCACAATGTTTGTTTACCGGTAAAAATAATATACACATGACATGAACACATACATTTCATTCACATATCTTGATGTCAATATTAAATACATCAGTATTAGTGAGATTTTTCAGAACACATACCATGCAATACAGTGTATGTGTTATGATATAAAGAATATTATATAGTGAATATCACTATGAGAGAGTTAATTATCATTAATCATAAAATAGATTTAATGTATCTGACTTAGTATACAGAATAAACACAAATCTATACATTGTATTATTTGTTAAACAACGAAATATGTACATTGTATTCCATTATGATTAACATACTGTAACATGCTTACTATGTTTTCTTATGGATTACAGAGTTATTAAAACAACAACACAAATTACGCATAGTTGATTCTATGTACTACAAATTCATGCATATCAATCAAAATGTATTTGTGTTATTCTTTGATGAAAAATGACCTGCTAAGTATGGGATAAAAAAAATATATGTTAAAAAAAGGTCAATCACAGCACAATATGCACATAATATATTGTCCATAATATTATCCACACAATGTCCAAACTAACAGTAAGATGTAAACTTGGTAAGCTGTGGTTGCACCAGAGTTTGCAAATTCATATTTGAAGACCTGCAATAATAAGTACATATATATGACTGAATCCTTATAAGCAACCATTCCTTTCAATAACACAAACACAATTTTAGCAATTAATATTTTAAATTAAAATATTCTTGGTTCGTTCAGAATTCACTCTTAAGCATCCAGATATGAACAGAGAACAGAGCAAAATAATGCTAATAATTATAATTAGTAAATGTTCTAAATTAAAACATTAAAGTATAATGCTTTTTTAATTACTTGATAATACATTTATTTTATTAATTATGTAATTAATACAATTATGTATGTAATTAATAATTATATTATTAATTGTCGTCGCCATAGTATTGAAAACAAGAATTACCTAAGCTGGTTACATGCTAATCTCTTCCATGGCAATACTGCTTGATCAAGCGCGTAAACTGTTATCCATCCTGTAACATAATACATGTTTTTCTATAAATACATAATTCTGTTCTTTGAACAAAACATCCTCATAACTTTGCATAGGATTATCTTTTTTTAATTACAGGATGCAAAACACATATAAGGTAAAAAATGCAGGGTGTAAGTCATATGATACTTGATAATAAAGAGCACTCGTGTTGGTGTTCACACTTTTTGGTTCTGCTCGATCGGTATTTTTAGCTGAAGCACATGATCGATTGGATGCAGCTTAAGAAAACAATACATATATGTTCTATTTCATCATGAGCACAACCTTTAATGTGGACATCTACAACTTAAAATTCTGACAAGAATACAATCATTAAAATGTATACTCATAAACATCATCAAATAGAATTAATCAGGTTCCTGAAACTGTCATTGTGTTGTCACTACAAAATTCATGGCAATTTTATTGCTTACTTGTCATCGAGGGATTGCTGAGAAATTTGCCAAAGAAATTTTATTATACAACCCTATTCAATTCACATTGTGTCTGCTGTCTACTGTGAAACGTAATCGTTCGATTACACGTCATGCGCATATTGTCATAATGACGTGACTTGCATTAACTGCATTTTGCTCCATGGTGAATATTGCACGTCCATTCATTTCCTTTAATGTCAATATATCAGAAGTACTGTGTTTCTCCATAACTTGTATGTATTTGCAAATCATATAGGGTTAATCATATGAAATGATAAACGGGTCTTGTGTCTACATTTCTATAGTAAATAAAAATTGCTACATTAGCACTCAGATTACTTATCAAACCTTTGACAAGATATCCCCAACTAAACTAATGTTAGAGAAAAACGCTATTCTAATGACGCAAATTAGTTTTGTTATACTTAAAATATACGCATTTGTCTAATCAATAAAATGCATTGTGTTTTTTTTTTCTTATTTAATTAGACAAAAACAATTTTCAGACAACCACAGCTACTAACTCAACACCTGCAACAACAAATACAGCAACAACTCCTGTATCAACAAATACTACAACAACACCTGCACCAACACATATGACAATAACACCTGCACCAACAAATATTTCCACAACACCTGCAACAACAGCTACTAACTCAACATCTGCAACAACAAATACGACATCAACTCTTGCATCATTAAATACTACAACACCACCTGCACCAACAACACGTACAACGACTACAGTGACTAGTGATGCAACGCCAGCAAAAAACAAATCATCTGCTGTCAACTACAACAATTAAACATTTCGGGATGTGAATCAAGTATTCATTGTCTGTGAATAATAAGCAAACGGTTTTTGTTGTATTATATATACCATAGCAAGAGTGTTGAACATATAGTCCAGAGAAGAAAAAAAATCATCTACCAAATGTTTAATAGGCTTTAATAACAAGTGAAGTGTATTTCAAAATCCAAAACGTGATATAGTAACCCTGTATCGTGTTCTTCATATTCTTATCCCATTTGGATTTGTTCAGTAGTTAAAGAATAACAGATAAGTGTCTTTGTGTACTTGATTTGAACCGATTAATTAAAGAAAGATTTAGACAGCGAGTCTCGCCAACTGAATATCATTAATTAAAAAAATGTACAACTAATTTAGGCGCGATTGGTCATTGTCGACACAGGTACAACTTCAAAGAAATCCAGGTAATTTTCAGCACCCCATGCGAAAACAGTTATATTTTCCCAAAAATGTCTGACCTCGTGTCCGACAAAAAATAATTTTGGTTGGTTTCAAATGGAAACACATATAGGAATTAAAAAAAATCCGGACAGTTACATGTTTATTTAACTTCGATATATTATTATATTTTAAAATAAAACAAATTTTACCAAGCAGTCGAACTTGCTATCTTTACTGGCGACGTAACGGACTCGAAGTGCGATAATTAGAACTAATCGAATATTGCACATTGTTTCGTGACGTGGCCGACACAAGTTTTGATTGGTTCAATAGAACTTCAATGGTTGCAATCCTTATGGTAATAGTAAATCATAAGCGGGGAACCACACAACCGTCGCCTGTTCAGATGTAGTGCGAAAGTCAGCACTCGAAGCGACTGTTTCAACGATCATATTACTTGTCATGTTTCTGCACTTGTTATTGAACGTTTTATATATGCTGTTATAGAATAGGTTTGAATTAATTCGTAAATGTATTGTATTTATAATTTTTAAACGTTGTGAACGTCATAATAATTATAATAAAAAAATAAGTATTTTTGCTATTGTTTGCTTAGAAAAAAAACAAGGTCATGTAATATATGTTGAGGTCCGGTAAGTTTTAATAGTTATCTGACATCATGTTCGGTAAGATGTTTGTCCATGGGTTGCTCCAAGTATCTTCAAAGTACCCTGAATACGAAAAATAAGCTTAAAAGTATCCCGGAGTACGACCGGGTGCCTTTAAGCATATTTGCCGTACCCAGGGTACATTTTAGTATACTTATGAGTTCTCGTTATACTTTTTAATAGAACCTAAGCCGACAATGACAAATTGAGCTACACTGAGTAGTTATTTTAAATGAATATATATTTCAATGGTTTCATTAATAGCTCTTAGATAACGTTGCGATAAATTAGTGTCACCATAAGCGATAATTATAAATCAATAGTAATGATTTTGTGTCGGTATAACGTTCACAGAGTCAAAAGCTCGATAAAAAATTCCAAGAAGTTTAAAAAGATATTTAACGTATTATTATAAAAAATACTTGCAAACAAGAATTGAGTATTATAGTTGTCAATCGCCGTATATGACATGACATTTCAGTTTAAATAGCATATATCAATGTATATGAGATTATCTTTAAATCACAACTTTAAGTCACATAAATCAATGTATACGAGATCAGCTATATATTGCAGTTTTCAATAACATACATGAATTTATAAGAGATTATATATGTAAAAAGCATTGTATATTAATGAACATCCAAACTCAGATCAGCTAATATTTTCCAATGGATATACACTGAAAATACCATTTTCTGTTTCTAGATAACACAATATGGCCAAACAGTTAATACTAGTTTTGGAATTATGACTAAGTTTCGAAACATGCTAAAATAAAAAGGTAGCTTTGTAGATTTTGATTTTCAAAATATCAAAAGTTGCACTAAGATATTCATAAATGTCTTTAAGCAAACAGACAACGATATGTGTACAAAAATATTCTTCCGAACAAATAACAAAAAAAGAGTAATAATACAAAACATACAATATGACGTATTTAGAATGTATATCTCCGTAATAGAAAAAAATTCGGATCAGAATATTTAGAGATCGTGAACATTGTATAAGAGATATCTAACAAACAGTGCGTACCCCAACAGTTGTGATAAATTAGTGTGTAACAAAATCAGCTTGTCAGCGAAAGTAAACATTACATATGCTCTGTGAACACGTTTAAATTGCAAAGTTTGCATAGAACTTCATGTACATCGATTATGAGTGGCTAAACGACATTCATCATACAATATATTCATCAAAGAGGTGAAAGAAGTAATAGTTTTAGGGGTTAGCAGAAACCTGTTTAAAGGATGACCATGTACAAACAGAGCGTGATCTAATCTAATAGATGGTCTGTAATACCGGTCCATTGTACAATTGTCCATGTAAAAAACGTTATACATCATGTTCTATGATATACACTGCCTGGTATCTCCTTAACAATTAGCACATTCCGCTTGTATACAGTAGTAAATTGTCTTACTATTATGGTGCATTTTTCTGTAATATAAGATTATTATTTGTCTGCAAAATTTAGCCGAGGCAAATATTATCGTTAAAGATAAACATCAAATGAGCAGTTCTGTTTTCCTATACTAAACGGGACCTTTATATTGAGCATAGCAAATGGGACCCTTTATTGAGCATAGCAAATGTGAAACCAATTTAGATCATAAACCATGTTGGTACATACAACCTTATTGTAAACAAGTTTTAGCCCTTTACTCCATACCAAACCGCTATATTGGCATCCAAAAAAATACTCGTATACGTATTTTAAATATTTCTGTATGTGTGTGTAAATCTATTAATTTAGCGACACCCAGAAACGATCACAAATTAAATGAAAACCAATCGGCCATCCGTGCTCAAAAAATGAGTCATGTATTGTATACTTTATATAAGCAATCCTCGTAGTTTAACAAAATATTACGACAACAACATATCTCTCCACGTTATTCAATCGTTTCGCGTTGCAACGCTTTATTAAATTTTCATGTTTTTAAATCGTCCAAAGATGCATATATTGGCTATTTTAGATCATGGTAAATGTTGAGTATTCCTGTTTCCTCACAAATATCATAACTAAAACGAAAATTTGCGAATGTGAAACAACTTTTTTAAATTTTGTCAAATTACCAAAACGTGAAAAGACCCCTTTAAGTCGAGACATAGAGCGAAAATTAATACGAAATAAAAACTGATCACTTTCATATCGAATAGGCTGGGAATTTCGCGGCACGAACATTAATGATACAAGTAATGAAAGGTGTAAACGGCGTAAATACCTGTTCCGACACTGACGCCATCTTGACTCTCTTTTGACAATCACGTCTTAATATCCTCTGGGAAAGTATCATCACTATGTCGAATTGCAAATCCGGTAAAGATCAGAAATATATAAGATATTACTACGCAAAATTATATTCAGTTAGTTGTTTGTGGTAATTCAGTGCCCTGTTATTGTATGCTTAACAATTGAATGTGTGTGTGGAGGGTTGTTCAAAACAAAGTTAAAGAAATAGTGTATGATAAATACGATAGTATATAGTTTTTTACTTGTAAAAGTAGTCCGTCATGTTGTTACGGATAAACCTGGGTAGGCATGAAAAGCACATTATTATCCGACACCCAGTATTGGCGTCTATAAAATCATTTAGCGGAATTATAGAAGATGATTAGTGATAATTGAAATACACGCATAACATATTTAAAATGAGCTTTATGCATTATGTTGGTTTATAAAAGTTTGGAGACGCAATATTACAAGCAAGTGTACCGGCTCCGAATTACGTATACGCACTTGTAAAGAATATGTTTCGCCACCTGACCCTCCTAAGGGCAATCACACAGTGCTTAGCGCAGCATACTATTCCGTCTTCAAATATTGGCGCAACTCACTTATCGAACTATAGAACTATATAAATAACACATTAGTATGTCTACATACGGGAACTGGTGTGATGTAGAGGCCAACTGCACTGTTAAGGGTTGGAATTCTTTGTAACAAGGTATTCCAACATCAACGGGTTGTGTTTAATTTAATGTTCATACTAATGTAAATGGAACAGAAACAAATTGTAGTCGCACCGATAGTCTGAAGTTTCAACATAACTCTATCCTTTAAAAAGAAACATTCAATTAACATACTATGATTAGTTGCAATCATTTGAGAACCTTTTCTACGTTTATAGATTGTGCAATACCTCCTGGTGTGCTTAACGGCTATTTAACAAAGGCAGAAACAACATACGATTCATCAATTGAATACACGTGCCTTACCGGGTATGACCTAATTGGAAACAGCACCATTGTGTGCCTTGACGCTGGGCATTGAGTGAGGTGTTTGCCACGCGCAATATAAAACGTAAGTTTACTGATACACAATTGTGATATTGTAAACTGTTCAAGGTTAAAATATGTGGCACTTTTATGTTGTTTGACCCCTTTTTGAGTATTTTAAATTGGTCCATGTTCGTTTAAGTCGCGTTGTGTATTGTTTTTGTTTTGACTTCAAACGCTTAATTACCCGAAGATTGCAAAATAAGGCAACACGTCCTTTTCAATATTATATTAGCTTATTCGTTGATTAAATGGTCGTGAAGTATTATTTCTAGTGTATACTTCTTATTAAATAAATACTCATGTAAATGGAACAGGAACAAATTGTAGTCGCACCGATTGTCTGAAGTTTCAACATAACTTTATCCTTTAAATAGAAACATTCAATTAACATACTATTATTAGCTGCAATCATTTGAGAATGTTTTTTACGTTTATAGATTGTGAAATACCTCCTGGTTGCTTATCAAAAGCAGAAACAACTTACGATTCATCAATTGAATACACGTGCCTTACCGGTTAAGACCTAATTGGAAACAGCACCATTGTGTGCCTTGACACTGGGTATTGGGGTTAGATGTTTGCTATGTGCAAGATAAAAAGTAAGTTTACTGATAAACAATTGTGAATATTTAAAACTGTTAAAACTTAAAAATATGTGGCACTTTGATGGTGTTTGATCCCTTATTGAGTATTTAAACTTGTTCCAGGGTCGTTTAAGTCGCGTTGTGTAATTTTAAGTTTTGACTTCAAACTTTTAATTACCCGAAGATTTGCAAAATAAGGCAACACGTTATTTGCTATATTTTATCAGTTTATTCGTTGATTAAATGATCGTATAGTATTAATTCAAGTGTATACGTCTTATTAAATAATTAAAACAAGATACACCAACAAAATAATAGTCCGTCCAAAAAGCAAATGTCTTTACGTCTCAGCACTCTCCTGACACCGAAAAGTTAGGCTGTATCCCAGTGCGATTTTCTAACGAATGGGCGCAATAGGTTAGATTTCGTCCGGGTTTTATACAAACTGACCACCTTAACAAAAACGTGATAATCAGCCCACCCGGCCTTAGTAAATAAACAAAACTGTTTGTCCTTCTGGCAAATTGGTCTATATTTGTCTCTTAAATCTGCCACCCAGGCAGTTCGTGAGCAATTAATATCAGTTTTAAATTCTTTACCGCCATATAACTGCAAAATTGAAGTATTTAAATCGGAAACAACTGTTTCTGTTTCTCTTAGAGGTTTATAAATGCTTGACCGTTAAATAACTGCATGATGGAGCATGTTTATTTAAATAACTGCATGACGAAGCATGTGTACAGGTATGCTAGGTTGAATTTACGTAAATGGTTTCCAAAATTGAGTTCAGAAAAAATACTGTCAGCTTTCTAGTACATGCGGCGCATACAAAAAGTGTTACATATAATATTGATTCAATAAATAACTTAAAAAGTCTTCTTAAAAAAGAAAATACACTATAAGTAGAAAGTGTTGTCCCTGATCTACCTGTGCGGACTGCAAAGGCTAATCCGTGAGGACACTTTACGCACATGCGTTAAACCACCTTTTCACAGAGCAAGGCTCCATGTCAATTGCCCGGTCAAAAAGTAATAACTCGAAATCCCACTGTTCTCTAGGATTCTTTGAAGACGTATTTTGAAGCGGCATATTTGCTCACAAGTATACTAAGATTTTGCGCCATTTGCCGATGATAGAATATATTGCCATAGAGTTTTCCACAGTTTGTTACATTTGATTCAAATATAAAATATAAAAATAAAATTGTATTGTCAACACAAATTTCATGACATTCCCCAACCGTAAATAAACACTACTATAAAATCAATCACTAAAAATATTACTTTATAAAAACCAGAGTACAACTTCCTATCACTTTATATTAAAATGAAAATTATCTCCATTCAGACTGAGCTGCAGAAGGCCAAGGGAAACTCAGTAACGGACATCCTGCTCGGCAAACTGCGGAAGGGAGGGGCTGAGGGGTAGAACGGGTCAAGCACACGGAAACGCAATGGGAGGGGTGGAGACGATGATGCGATTGTGCGGGTCGATGAAGTGTCAGTGTCCAACATTTGATGAGAGATATGAGGATAGTTCAAAACTCGGATAAGACTGTATAATCTGTTCAAGGCCTGCTTTGGTGTACTTTCAACCCTTGCTGTGAGCACTAATATTTCTGTAGATGGAATATAATGTAACATATCTTTGACCTTAAGAAATGGTGTAATTATAAGTATGTGTTCAACCAAACTGCATTTTTCAATGATTGATTGAGGGATATGTGGATATAACAATTATAGGATTAAACTATTGACTCTGATATGGAAAAGTTACCTATCCGGATGCAACTGGTTTTTATTGATTTGCTTGTTTGACTTGATAATTGTTTAATGTGTTCTTTAACAATTAGATTTTTTCAGGGTTTTCATTGGTTGTGTGATTGTTTTATTTATATTATATGTAATTCAAGCATCCGCATTGTAGCGATTGTTCCTGCGCTTTTTTATAAGACCGAGATAATGATTTACTGGAGTCAAGTGCCTAAGTTAGATATCTCTTTAATATCTCAAATTGGTTTAACATAATTCAAATACAGAATCATAACTCACCATGCAAACAACTGTTAATTAGTTTCTGTTTATTTAGTTGCGGATTTTGATTACATAAATTTAAATTTGTATAATAAGGGGTTGAGCAAATAACTATTTTTGAATATCTATATTATTTTTGATTATTTTTCGACTTGTTAACTGACACGTACTCAATAAAGATATAATTGTTTAAGGTATTTAGTGTGTGTTATGTATTACATGTATACTATTTCCCATACAGGATATGTATGTAGTTTACACTTTTAAACACTTGTAAAGTGATAGGTATTTGTACTTTGTTTTTTAACAATAATATTCGTCGTTATTGATAAAATTTGAGTGTTTATATAGATAGATTTATTTTAGTAATGATACAACATGATAACACATATCTACATACATGATAAAAAAGTAAAACAATAAACATGTATGAGAAATGAAACCATGTCAATAACATTATACCAAGGATTACACAAAAAGAGAACTTAATCTTTTATTCATATATATATATATATATATATATATATATATATATATATATATATATATATATATATATATATATATATATATATATATATATTCATAGTTATTTTCATCGTTATGTCTTATTTGTGTATAAATAATGTTTAATGTTGCTTTATCTTAACTAAGGTTATACAGATACAAATAGTTGAACATTAGTATAAATGACACTGGTTGTAATTGGCCAGAGCTGTCTACGTTTAAGTATATTTCAACATTTTAATCATTAACTTTTGCATTGTGTTGATATGTACATAGATTATGATTTATTTTTTCCTGCTTTCATCTATTTAACATTCCAAATTAGTAATCATTTGGATGATAATACACGAAGAAAATTTATCTGACATTCTAGTAGATTGTGATGCTAGTGCTGCTCATCTCGGTCCCATTAACTGCTGCGTATTTGCAAGGGCTTGATGTCTACCTCCTGTGGCTATACAAAGGCTCAAACATAAATGCTACTTGTTTGTTTGTAAGCATTCAGCCTTTGGTATCCAATTATTTACAGGTAATAATAAATTTCTTATCTTAGTTATATTGCATTTTCTTTGATAAACATGAAGAAGGATAGTGTATATTTTTAAAATACAATATTAGGTTGTCTGTTCTTAACATATATATGACAATTTTTCATAAATTGACATTAATTGTAAATATTTGTGTCTTTATGTGTTCACGACCATATTATCAATAATAATGATGATTAAGTTATAAAACTCAAAGAACATACATGTCCTTATATTCCATTCAGTGGTTATTATTTTTTATTAACTTCCTCTAAATATGTTGGCTTACAAAATTAGCACACTTTGATTTCAAGTAATATGCACATACATTTCAGTTTCTGTTACAATGTGTATAGTATTTCATTTTATTCTCTAGTATGATATTATTATTTTTATCATTATTCCCTATTGTTTTATAGTTTTGTTATTATACAACATTTCTGTTTTAATATAGTTCTTTCAACTTATGGATGTAACTTATACCTAATTATTTGTATGTGTATACTGTGCAATATGTGTATATGTTTATACTGTTCATTTTTATGTAACATAAGGCTTGAAAACGTGCAAACAATGCTTGTTTTCTATTTTGTTAAACACCATGTTACCTAAGTTTGTATGGGTGATATCATTGAACAACTATATTATTTTATTCTTTATACACATGTTTTAGCATTATTTTACATCTTTAAATATAAGATCTGGTTGTGTTATTTCTTCAATGTTTCTTTATGAATCATTTTCTCCTTTCATTATTTTTTATGCCTCCGGATCGAAAGATCGGGGGTATATTGTTTTTGGCCTGTCTGTCTGTCTCTCTGTCTGTATGTGTGTCTGTCTGTCTGTCTGTCTGTCTGTCTGTCTGTCTGTCAGTTATTGTATGTGTATGTCACAAAACTTTAACCTGGTTAAACTTTTATAACTTTTGTAATATTGAAGATAGCAACTTCATATTTGGCATGCATATATATCGCATTGATCTGCACATTTTGAGTGGAGAAAAGTCAAGGTCACCCTTCAAGGCCAAAGGTCAAATATTGTTTTTTTCGTTCCTAAAACTTAAACCTTCGTTAAAGTTTGGTCATAACTATTTGAATATTGAAGATAGCACTTGATATTTGGCATGCATGAGTATCTCATGGAGCTGCACATTTTGAGTGGCTAAAGGTCGAGGTCATCGTTCAAGGTTAAAGGTCAAATTTATGGCTTCAAAGCGGCGCAATAGGGGGCATCGTATTTCTTATAAACACATCTCTTGTTATTGATAGTGGTACTATTCAGATTGTGCGCATTGTTTGACATAATTATGTATGCTCATTTATAAAAAAAACACGACATAATGATAAAGATTTAGTGTAGAAGCTTAACAAAATTAATGTAAGTGAACTAAACAAGTATCAATCCGAATACTTAGAAAACATTGTTATCTATTTTATTAAACCTTATCTGAATGTTGAACTATGAGTGTGGATAGGAACATCCACTTGAGAACAGAATCTATAATGCATGTGTTAACTGTTGATATTTTCACAGTTATTGAAGTGTGACGTTAAAAAAATTAACATTTTTAGAGTTCTTATACCCAAGCATTACTGTTACAAATGCCTAACATATTTTTTTCTAATATTTGAAATATTTGAGATATTGATTATTTTGTTTTCATGTGTTGATGTATTGTTGAGGCGTATCACAACGTTTGCACAGCCCTTATATTTATAAGCTTCCCTACACCGCTTAGAGCATTTACCGTGTCCTGAGTAAAAGGGTGTGTAGATATGTGTGCTCCCAAGCGAATTTATCTCAAACTATTTCATACTGCATCCATGAATCTCTTTTGTGTATCTTACCATGTTGATATCTCTATCTTATATAAATTAATAAAAGCAGTATAAAAGTAATTTGAATTTGTCTTGTATCATACTCTTTATTTAGAAGTGCATTGTCTTTTAACACGTGTTATCCATAAATAATACAAAATTAGAACCCTGTAGTGAACATTGTATTTTGCCCCTAATGTAACCTCAGCCTAAAACAATAAACAATATGTCTAAGTAAACTGAACCAAGTATTTGTATCCATTCAAATTTGACATAAATTTGGTGCATAAAAAGGTCTACATTTTAAAGGACGTTTCACAGTTAGGAAAAAAATGTTTTAAACGATTTAAACGATTTCTAAATCCTACGACATACTTGCACATCCATTATTCGTATGTGCGCTCTGTTCGAGCAACCCCCACCGCTTATCGCATTTACCGTGTCCAGAATGAAAGGGTGTGTTGTTCAATAGATATAAGTGTGTACCTAAATATCTCAAACTATTTGATTCTGCATGCATAAATCTCATATGTATCTTACCGTGTTGATTTCTCTATCGTGTGTTAATTAATAAATACAGTATACAATAAATTGACTTGTTTGTTTAATCATTCCCTGCACTGATTGTCTTTTAACACGTGTTACCATTGAATACATCTACGAGCAACAATTTGAACCCTGTGGTGGACATTGTACTTTGCCCCTAAAATAAACCAGCCATAAACGATTTTCAATACGACATAATAGCCATACCATTTTTAAAGGGTGATTATACGATTTTTATAAGTGTTCAATTGTAATATATTTATAACAATATGTTACAAAAACACAAAATAGGCAAGAAAAATTATACAATGCAGACGGATTTCAAATAAATGCAGCAAAGACAAATTATCGCCCGAGCCGATTGTGACGAAGATATTTCGTACATATGTTCCTACAATAACCGAAGCATTTGTCTTTTTATTAAGAACGGAGTTAGTGTTCTAGTGTCGTATGAATATAATATTGTTGCAGGAAATTAAAATGATCCGTAAAACTAAATTTAGATTCACATCGTCCATGCTTGATATCAGAGACGTAAATGTTATCTACGTCTCTGATGATAAACATGCTGGCGAATTTTTTTACACATTTTATGTGAATTCATAAATATTTGACAAAATCGTATAATCTCCATTTAAATGTACCAAGTATTTTTATTGATTCAACTTTGGTGCATAAAAAAGCTATGCCTTTGAATGACTTTTTTACAGTTCTGAAAAATACTTTTTTAAACGATTTTCTCAGATTAAGAAAGAATGTATGATTGAAGAAAAAAAAAACAAATAACAAAAAGAGTAAGAATATTTATGAATTTTAATAAACTTGGTATCATAAATGTAAAAATATAAAGCTAGATTGCTATAAAATGGTTTCCAAAACAAAACGATCTATGTTCATTTAGTTTATTAAATTTCAGATATTCACAGCAATATAATGCTTCAAACAAAGATAATTGTATTCAATTATTGATTTAAGTAACCTACTTTTAACAATCCAATAATAAGACTTCTGCCAAAAATGAAATGACAATTTGACTGCATTTATTATAGAATCTATTAATAAACACAAACTAAGATTTTTTTTAGCTGATTTAGGCTTATCGTGAATTGTTCATGCGTAAGTAGCAACCGTGTTTCCATGCTTGTCTTTTAGTACATTGTTAAAATTCTAATTATTTCGACATCGATTTAATTTAAATTGCATTATTCTGAAGATAATCTTTGTGTAAATTTTATGGGTGAAATATTTTTTTTATAAATGAAGACTTTCCGTTAACTGAAATCTCGAAGTTTTTGAACTTTGGAAGCCGAGCCCAGCAAATATTTTTCCGTTTTTACGATTTCTTTATGTATTCCGCCAGTTTGATTATAAGTTTTCCCGATCAGAGTAAGGAAATGTTGCCGGATAAATGTGTTTCCATTAGAATCGCCATTTAATATGGGTATGTCGTCGGCTTAACCTGTTTTTGTCAATTATATATATAATGACATATATACATCTTCACAATCTTTTTTAACATTTGTTTGGTGATAGATTGCTTATGTAATGCTAACAAAGCAATAATGATCGAAGAAGCAAACATGTCACAATTGGCTATTTAGTGATAAATTTAAGCTAAGTTGATCGAATTATAAATATTGAATACGAAACAAACGTTTTAGGATTCCACTTAACATAAGGCAAATAAAAACTTTATTGTGCGCCTTGCTTCCAATATAGTTTATAGCATTTTGTTTTACTAATAAAACATATTGTTTAAATTATTTTCTACGATATAATGTCTCATTAAATAGATGCGTTACGTGTTAATTAAAAACAAAGGAAAACAATTTGATAACAAGTGATCCTTTATTTAAGGTAATGATGTAATGACCAACCAGTGAGAAAATATTGTTGACTCAGCACACAAATTAAACTTTAAAAAAATAAAACAATCACCTCCTCGATACAGTCCAAACAAACTATTTGATATGTGAACATGGTGTAAGGAGCTCTGACCATCAAACTTAGCATAGAGTTATTCTCAAAAGCATAAGAGTCATATTATAACATAGTTACATACTCAGATCGTCGTCATGTAATTTCAGTAACACATGATATTTTGAATAAAATATGAACTAGTACGCTTGTGTATTGCTTTTTGGCGGTTGTTAGGGCATGGGAATGCATTCAATAATAGCCATACGTGCGAATGATAGTTGCAAACAAACACGTTTGCAGGTTCATAGCGCTAAATTAGTGTTGGTAAGTTCATGGTGTCTTGACAATACTATTATTTCTGATAACAACTGACACAATCTACGTCCTGGTATCGTTTAATGGAGACGTGCTGTATGTCCAATTGAAAGTTTCATGGGGTGAGGATACTGCTTATAATTGACGAGGTAAGCGTCTACCTCACGCATCGAGCGCTTTATTTTATAAGCCAGGGTAGTTCATTTATGAGGAAAGAAAGACATATTGGTGTCGATATTTGTTAATAAAACATTTTAAGTTCGTACATTTGTGTGACACTTGTTGCGGAAGTTTATATAAATCCTTGGTTTAAATTGACTTCGTCACGTGTCAAACTGTATTTGCTTATGTAGTGTCAGCGATATGAGATATTTACTACGTTTTAAGCACGACTTGTTGAAGAACCACAACAGTCGTAATCCGTCAATATTTCATTTGTCTTTTTATCTTATTTAATTCAGTACAGAACAGTCTTGGAGATGGAAGTTTCATTAACATTGTTTGGGTGTAGTATCTGTTGGAATGGTCAGTCTAAAAACTTGTATTACTTATTCAACATTGCAAACACAGTCTACTCTCGTTATCTCGAAGTCGGCGGAAACAATAAAAAATATCGAGGTAACGAGAGCTCGAGATATCCGATAAGGCGGTTTCAAAGAAATAACAGATAAAATTAACTTAATAGAATGCACTTCTTGTTCGCGAGTGGAGCTAATCTCAATCAGTTTAATTAATGCGTAAATTACAAACAATTGTACGTTTTTAACAATTAAATATATAATTAGTAATAAAATAATTACATACCGAATTAATGACACCGATGATTCCGTTATATGTGTTAGTTTATGAGAAAAACGAGACCTTTTATCGCGTCACGAACATAGCATATTTGACACGGGCGCAGTTTTGGAAATTCTTGACGCGTGCATGTAGGGTGTTACCCATTTCAAATATAAAGATGCGATGTATTAATCCTTTGTTCCGAAAAATGATTTTGGTATCAACGTGAAGATGAACGATTGAATGTTAATGTATGCACACTTTGAATAACATGTTTAGTAAAAGCGTATTTTTAACGCTAATTTTCAATTAATATTTCGGCCTTCCAGCAGGCTATGTATTAATTGCAGTTAATTGCAGTTAAAGTGACAGGCCCTACTTAAGTGTTAATGGTTAATGACATTAGACACGTGTGATCATTGATGCAACTAACGTATCAATTATCTACCGCACAGTATCTGGAGCAGCCGGGCGAAGCGGGACGGTGAAGAATCAATGAAACCATTTCTCACCTTTGCCGTCACTGGGACAGTGATTAGACAGGGACTCGGGACAAATTTTTAAATCGAGATATCGACTTATCCGAGATAACAAAAATCGAGATATGCGATGTTAATTAGTATAGATAAAGAAATAAAAACAATTGGGACATTGAGCTTACCTCGACATATCGAGAAAATCGAGATATACGATGTCGAGATAACGAGAGTAGACTTTACTGCATTCGTTCCATTCTGATTGGTGAATGCACAAAAACAACTGTATACATTCGCAATAAAATGTGTATCAGTTATACGTATAAGACTGTATTTATTAACAGTATGATCACTTTGTATAAAGCGCAGTTGAATGAACATGGTTGAAATAAGTATAACTAGTTTGTAACCTTTGATTTTACATGTGTGCGAATAATCGTATTTTCAATATGTTAGTAAATATTTTACGACTATTAAAGCGTTATCAGAGGCACAACAACTAATGATCACACCATATCCGCAAGCACGTGTGATGGATGGTCAAGACATGAAAATGAGCTGCTCATAGATTGCGAGTGATGTTGTCAGGGGCGTTATATGGCAAGACAACGGCTTCTCTGTGGGAACAATTTCTATAAGTCAATGCAGGCCTTGTGATATTTATGGAGCACCACTCAATTACAACGAATTTGACGTAGGATGCGATGGTAACAACACATTTCATGTTACAATTAAGAAAGTGCAAAGAAGCAGAAATAACGCACGATGTCACCCAATACACATTCACATTCATTTGGTAAGATATGTAAAGAAATGTAAGATCTGTTACTGACAATAGTTCCAAAAAAGTCCATTCTTAACACAAGGTTCAGTTGAATACATCCAGTACTAACAGAGATTTACTCCACAAAATGAAAAGACTATAAAAAAAAGCAAAATGCAGTCAGTCCACTAAAACTTACAAGAGAGTAATGGATCTTATACATTGCACAACCTCGCAATGTCTTCCATCAATATATGACATTGTATGTAAATATATTCAATAACAATTACACATAAATGCCTATAAAGATATCGAATGTACCAGTTTACATATTGTATCATTTTTACATTATATGGATGAGAATTATTTTAAGTCAAACGTTCGTGATCATATAACATAAGTTTAATGGCATGTTCTGATACGTTATAATCATGTGCGAAGTATTGAATATACTTGAGATTATACCACTGTATTTAATTTACGCCGTAATGCCTTAGTTATAGCATATATGTATTAAAAAAGCTGATTATATATGTCAATATATGTCATTACAGCAGTGATAACGCAACCAGCCAATAAGGCGAACATTCCAATCATTGGTGGAATAGCTGGAGCTATAGTAGGGCAGCCATCTTTGTACTGATCGGTATTTTTATCAGCAGATGCAAATTGGGCAAAAAGAATGGTAAACCCAAAATCAAGTCTGTAGTAAACATTAATACATTGTAAAATGTGCAGCTGTGTTTTTAAGATTACACTGTGTATAAACATTTCTAAACTGCCACTGTTAACATATATGCTAATGTATAGATTATTTTAGGTTCGTTGTATCTCAAATTATAATTGATTATAATAATTATTATCTGAATTTAATGGGGCATATGGAATCGTTATTTAGTCATTCTTGCCTATTATTCTCAAAGCAGGGCGAAAAAAATTTCCAAGCCGTCAAAAGATTGTCATTGTTTTTTATTTGTAAAAGTTTACTTATTCATACAGCGCTATGACACTAGCTCAACTTTAACCTATTTTAATTCTCAAAATATTCTTGATTTAATTACACGCAAAACAAATCTGCCGGAATAGCGACTTTCCCTTTCATATTTTATCGCAACAAAAGTTTATTTATTCGTATGTATGCAACTATTTGTGTTTTAGTTTATATTATTAATGTTTCTATATACTTAGTTAAATGGATACAAATTATCTATCAAATATGACTATGCATCTTTCACAAAGTGTTCATTTGTTTTCCTTTTAATGTAACACAAATATTTCACATATGTACCAATCACGAAGGTGCTGAATTTATTTATAAAGCAAAATATTTATATAGCTAAACGGAATACTGCAAAAACAGTTTGCCGAACCAAATTAACATGCTTATGGAGATACTGTTATTTTATTCAGACGTAAATTGTCAAAAACTAGACAGGTCAATAGCAGGGCCGTATGGAAAACAGTGTGGTCAGCATTTGATGTTTGAAATAATACTATTTATGATATCGGAGAATATCATTTGTCTCACAGGATGCCTCACATGACTCATTAGTTTTTTTAAAACTTTATATATCAATCATACTGTTGCAAAATGTGATATTACAAAAAATGAAATCCAGACAGAAAAATCAACAATGCATGCGAAAGCGTGAAGCTTGAATCGAATAATGCGCACATTTTAGTGTACTAGTAAACGTTTCATCTTTACAAAGTATTTATACTGTAAGCTTTATTAAGACTAACGATACAGAGTTTAAAAAAAATTACGGTAATACTAATTGTCACAACTCTTTTATTATATTTTAATAGCATACGTGGACTAACGGTGCGTTGTATTAAAATTCTTTCTGAGGCCGAATGTGTAAAACTGGTTCGAATGTGTGCATTTTTATGTAACGTCTTATAAGTTGTTTTATGGACTGGTAATATGGGTATGGAATTCTGCTGGATTCATCCATAGTTACGTTATTTATACGTTAAGTTGTATTGAAGTAAATTCGATATAAATTCAACACTGAACACGTCGTCAGATAAACAAATAGCAACAATTTCATTTCATAAATTGAAGCACGAAACAAGCAAATATATTGCATGTAACCTCGATATATCACCATTTGTCTACTAGAATGTGTTGTTTCTAAGACCTTCGTTGGTTTGCTTTAATATATTAATCCCTGATTTTCCCACATATAATATATTATCCTTTAATCTTATTATTTATACCACATACAATAGGTTTACCCACTTGATTTTTTAAAATGATTAAGTAAAGGTAAAAGTTATTTGATAACAATTGCATTAATAGAAGATTATGTTTAATGGGAAACACGACACGTTCAACGGCCTTATCGTTCTTTACCCTCTAATAAATATACTCTTCTAAATCAGAAGTTGAATGTTAAACCATCTCACAACTATTTGTGAGCTAGCCTAGTGTTTCGCCTCAATAACACCTCTTATGTAAGGTAGAGCCACTGTAATGGGCACCTTTCCAAATGTAATCTAATGTATATTTTTCTTAATCAGCATCATTTCATTTAACTACATGCAAATACTTAGTTAGGCTTTCATGCTTTAACAATAAATATATTTATTTTTTTTCAAAACCACCCCACGCTCGACTTTTGTCCAGTTTATTTGCACCCCTGGGTTATATGAAAGTTCCATAATTCATCCAGATTTCCAAATATGGGCATGCAATTGGTGTGTACAGATGCAGTAAAGGTGTTTAAAGTTTAAACAAGATGAAATAAGTATTCTTTTACATACAATAATTTTATTATAACGTGTTATCTTTGTAAGAGTGCCATGAAATATAAGTGGTTTCAGCCAAGTATAAATTGGGTTAGTTAAAAACAAAGTGTCATAAAATTCAAAATAGTATCATTTAAGCAATATTTTGAAGTTAGTTTTTATAGATACACTATATACAGCAAACATACCAAGAAAGAGATAGATTTACCGTTTACATTTTGTAAAGAAAATAAAAATGCAACATTCATGATTCGTATTTTCAGCAGTAAATCATCCAATTTAGCCATCACGTTGTTTCAATTTTAAAAATAGAACAATGTGCATACATATTGCAAAACTTGGCTTATATGCTATATTAAATCAAATTTCGTTTGAAAAGAAATAAAACGCGTCGCAAACAGTATGCGTTGTCGACATGATTCGAACCTGCGCGGGAAGATCCCAAAAGATTTTAATTATAACGCCTTAACCACTCGGCCACGACAACTTCACATACGTACATGCTTAAATTAGATATTCATAAGTAAACTGGTAAAAAGGCTCTTCCATCTTCGCAGAAATCGCGGGAAATCATTAAAGTGGTTCAATTATTGTGCAAACGTATATTATTCTCTCAGTATAGAACCAATGAATGGATACAGAGTAATAACTACTCCTTATATTATGAAAAATGAAATTATAGACCGTGCACAAAAACTATAACTCTTGCACCCGTATGCTTAGAGTTATAACCCATTGTTAATTGTTTCGCAACATATCTTGAAAATTATTATGGCAATACACTATTAGTCTTTCTTCCATAGTTTTAGAGATATTGCCATGTGCAATCATTTATATAATGTTTTGTTTCGGAGCATACTTGAAAAAGTATCAACTTGCACGTTAAGTAGATCATTTTGTGGAAATGTACAGTGCATAAAAAACATAATTCCTTCTCTCTCATCTTTTAACTTTTAAGTATATTGTTCTTTTTGATTTTGTTTACTTATTATAGTATAAAAATTGACATTGCGACTGTTTACCAAACACTGATTTAATTGTCCAGCGGTATTCAGAAGAGTAATTCAATTTCTGTGGGTATATTCCTGCTATAGTAATTAAAATCTTTCTCAACAAATATGCTCAACATGTTGCAAAACGTCATCAAGTCCCCCAACCCCCACAAAAAATTCCATCTTCATTTCATAATAATAATCTTATATATGAATTTATACAGTATATAGCACGTATAAGCATATCAGTTCCTTCAAACTTAACATACGTTTGTTTCTAGTTAAATCAGTATGTGCTTGGAAGCTTTAGGTACGGTATGGAAAGACAACCACTGCCTGTTGCAGCAGACGACAAATGCTATATAGAGCGTCTGCTAGGAAAGATAACCATCACATTTGCCTGTTTATAGGTCACCACTGGTACACTGCAGAGGGTTTATATGACTAATAGTGTTTGACAGCTTGTAAGACGTGATTGGCCAGTCTAGTGTTTATCATTGAAATCTGTACATATTGGCTGCTTTCAGGGAAAACGGGGCTTAATGTATGTCAAATAAGATTAGCCTGTGCATACTGATTAGCCTGTGCAATGCGCACAAATTAATCAAGGACGACATTTTACAACAGCGAACACCTACAGTGCCTTCAGCACTTTGATTAAATTACGCTAAGTAATCGCTTTCTTTAAACATTGCATACACATCAAATGAAATTTATAAAATGCGTAGTTTTCATTTGATTGTGTAGTATTACTGATACGGTTTGATAAAAAGAGTTGTGTGCAAAACTCTTGTATCTGTTTTACATCACTATATTATAGACAATAGTTTAACACTAAGCCATCGTCAGTTGCTTGATGTATTTTACAGTGTATGTCAATACAACCCTTCAGTAGAGTTGATTAACCTATAAATCATGTCAGATTTATTAGGTTCTCTTTAGTTTAAAGTAGATTATTGACTTTGCTCGTGTAATTTTCTTTGATATCGGATGAATTATAATTTTTACCTGTGTTAAATGGGTCAGCGACTTATCAGTTCTATATTGCACTTAATTTTATTAACCTGACAGTTTGGACATAGATACGCTTTGATAGCTTGATTTATTTTTAGCGACAAACGTTTAATGCCGCTATCTCGTTTGCACAAGATGGGTCACGGCCATTAGTTGACTAGATTAAAAATGTAATAAAATAGAACTTTTAAAGTCATTTGATTTTAAACAATAACCCATGCCTGGTATGGGCGCGCAAAGAATAGCTTTTTAGATTGAAGTAGTGATCTCATATTAAAGTTAATAGTATTTGTAATTCTAGTAGAAAGTAGTAGTAACACAAAGGCTTAACGTTTGTATTATGTCCCACTTTTGGAGAGAGGGCATATGTATTAACCATTGTCCGGTCTTTCAAATAAACGTATAGATACATTATTTAGTTTAACAATGTTAACATAGTTTAATCAGTATCGTTCATGTCACGTGTTTCTCAATAGTTAACGTATTCAAATATATTTTTTAATAAGTTTTATTTTGGGAGGTATCTAAAATATTATTAAAAAAATCCATTAAAAGTGCAGTAATTATATAAAAGGACGCAAAATGCGTTTGCATATTTATGATTTTCCATAACGATAATTATGGACAATTCCAGGAACCTAGATTTCCGTTACCCTTTTTTGAAAGAGACAAGAAGCTGTATGCGTATCACTGCTCTGAGAAATTCTGACACATGCTGACACATGCTGAAAGCTCTCATTCTCTTTGGTGTTATTTTTCAGGAAATATGTTAGTAGTGAAATTTTTGTTCTATATGTATTTTAGTTGTTTATAATAAAGTTAGAAATTATAAAATATGTTTATGTTTATAAACATTTTGCTATTTTAATGCGTGTTTTATGTACATAAATATTTCTTTCATAAATAACTTCCGTCGCTTAAAACCGAACTCTAGACAACCCTTCGACCAACAACTATGGAAATTGGTTTGAATAGTATTTTCAATAAAATTAAGTATTGATTTTGATTTTGATAAATGTCTAGGGGGCTATGAAACAAACAGGTTACACTAGTCATTTTAATTGCCATTAAAACCCGTTTAAACACCCCTTAAGAAAATTAAATGGTTATACAATTTGACTGTATTGTATACAATTGTTTTTTCATTTTCTTTTCAGTACGTTAACTGTCAAATTTTGTTATATCTTTATTTATTTCTTCGTCAATAAGTCACTCATTTCATGTTTTGATTTTTGTATCTGATAACCAATATTTACATTATGTTACAGTCTTGACACAGGTTTGATTATTTATCAAGAGCAAAATTAATGTTTAAGGTAAACATTTAATAAGATGTTATGATAATGTTAATCTTTAAATATTCAAGGTCAGCCATTTTTACTAGCAGAATATCCTCAACAATGTTTTTTTCAAGTATCCATTATATTTTCTTTGTTATTTGATTTAAAGTAAGCATATACAGTTTTTATGTCGACGTATAATAACCTCAAAATTTAAACCATAACATGATTATGAACAAGGAGTACTGATTAACACATATGAACTATGTTTAATTGTGACAGAAACGAAATGCTGTTTACTTCAATGAAAGACATATTTTACAAGTGTACACCGAAACTGACACGTTTTCTCGTACTTATTGCAGACAATGGAGTATGCGTGTCGCATATGAACAAATTTGCACGGATTAATAGGGATTTCCAAATAATGTCTTTGGTGCTTGAATTATTGTTAGTTGCATGTGTACTAAACTCTTGTTGTGTTGATAACTTGTTACCCCTTTTTCTGAACTATTATTCTACGTAAGTAGTCATCAATGTGATCTCTGCTTAAAACAAGTAGGACCGTGAATACAAAATTTAAATAGGTGACGATGACTTCACATAACCAAGAACAACGATAATTGAGTCAGATGTTTGTATGCGTTCTTGTCGCCTTAAGATTACATAGTTAGTACTGTTTTTGAGTTTTAATCAGAAGACAAAAAATCGATTTATCAGTTTTGCTATATGTGCAACCAAATCCCTTATCTTTGGGGCGCTTGGCCTAGTGTTGAAAGAACCTCCTGGATTTCTTATCGCCCATGTATTGTACCCAGTTACAGCTATCAAGCCGTGCGACATTCTTTCTTAGTCGTTTCAGTTTGAATCGAACTTCTGTTTGAGAAGATATGACTAAATCATAGATGAATAAAACCATGGCTTGCCACATAATTCTAATGTGGATTTACATGTTAATATTATGCGGAGCGCCCCTGTCTGAACAAGGTATTTATCTTAATGTTGTGAAATTGTAGATCGTAAAAATGTATTAATATGTTCTGTTGTGTTTTGCTTTCAAATCAAATTTGAACAAGGCGTTCCCAGGTAATGGTTTAGAGATCATATGAATGACGGTTTGTCATAAATGTAGAAATAAGTTATATATATTTTCATCGCCGATTGAATACGGGCTACTGCGTGTGTAAAGCTCAGCATGTATGCCGCTTACTACGAGTACATATCTATGTTGGTTTGCCAGGCCGTTATGTATGTTGTTACTTTCTCCATTGTGTTACTATTTACGACAATGCAATCTAAATAGATACATGCATGTGGTTATAAATAACAATCTCTAGGTAAACATTGTATTGTTTTGATATTAATCTATTTTATTTGATGTTTGGTAACTAAAACATATTTTCGGAAAATTGCTTACTATTTTATATATAACAACGGATAAAAAAATTTTACGATCTTACACTAAAGCCAAAGAATATAATTTCTATTTCGTCCTCATATAAGAGCAATATTATTATTAAATGCCTATCCTCTCAACATTTATTGCACTGTTACCATCATAAATATGGTTTCAAATATGTCGCTCACTTGTATTGTGGGTATATAAGGCCTAACTTATTGCATAATTGTCGCTTTATTATATAATCAAATTCTAAGTCTTTGGACTTATGCAACCAATCGTGAAAAAATGCACGCAATATACTCTAAACGCTTGGAATCAATCCAAATCGAACTGATCAAAGTTTATCATTTAACTCGAGTGTGATATGATTGAACTAGCATTCACTGATAATAGCAACAAATTAACCCAAAAGCCACGGTAGTTAATCACAGGCGCCACCTCTATTTTGCGATGCATAAATAAATTAGCCAATGCTACTTCCGAGGTTGCGTTAACCTGATGTTTTGAAATTTCAAGGATCATGCTTCAGGTTGACTTGGTTTCAATTTTTTTTTTCGCATTACTTAAAAATCGGGCAATTTAGTGCGATTCAGCGAAGATTAATTCATCCACAAATGTACAGAAACTTAAAACCACAGCCCATTTGGAAATATGTCTTCCTTGTGACGGATTTTAATTTCAATTTAGTTAATACGAACAAATAATTAGGGGCGCCTCTTCAGTAAGTAATACAAATTTACCTTTACTCGTACCTGAAAAAAATCGGCCATTTTCACTACCATTTATCTCACGTGGCGGAACACTACACTATTGTGTAAATATTCATTAAAATATGATGTATGTGTTTTAGAGGGTTGTGTTTTGGCAGATGTCAAATGTTTTCTGCGTGATTCATTGCTAAAATGAGTCTGGAGCCAGTCTATTGTAAATCACTACGAACATTCAAGTAGCCTGTAACAATACGGACACGGCTCTAGGCGAGTGCACGTTTTTATCGGTGAGTTACGATCAATCAATTTTGAATTATCTATTTTTAGAACTTTCCACTGTCATGTCCAATATTGCATGTACAACCATATCTGTGTTGACAAGCCCCTGATGAAGACGAAAAGTCGAAAGCGCTAGGGCATATGTATAAAATATGTAATTAGCACTGTTTGAACAGCATATTTCTCCAATCTATTATTACTGCTTTCTGTTCTTGCATCCGTTTTGGATCCAGTGTTTTAGAAAGATTCATTCGTTGGTGTTTAATATTTTTTCTCAACCATATATATATATATTGTGATGCAAAATAGCACAAGCCACGAGAGTGATACAAACTCTTAGAACAATTGACTAGCGTAATATTCCTTTTATTATATACAACAACTAACGAAAACAGTAAACAGATTTATTTTTAACTTTAACAAAACTGACGAAACAATGATTAAAACGGTACGCCATAGTTTATTTAAGACGCGTATGAATACAGTTTATGTAAATTAACGAGTAAACATTCGAACCGGGAAAACACAGGTTTCCGACACGCTTACCTTAATGCCATCGTTAATCCAATTTTTATAACAATTAAGTTGACAACTTTGATCCGATGCTTAAAACAAAAACGTGTAAACGATATGCACTTCTATCTTACATGTCTTTATCGAAACTTAGTTTAAACCACGCTATTTTTTTTGTATTCCTATCGAAATATACATTTATGCATGATAAACACACACTCCAAAATACGTTTTTAACACATAGTTTACTGTTAAAAAACACCACGTCCGACATGTCCTTACAGAGCTAAGATAAAACTTTTGTGTTTTGTCACAGAAATGACGTCACACGATGTACTACGTAATATATTTCGTGATATAAAATGTTTCTATTTTCGGTGCGTGTAATGTGACGTCATTAAAAGGGTCGAAGTAGTCCGGCTAGTATGGTAATACGGAATTGGAAACAGCGAGTAGCGTTATACGGGATTTTTTATTTTAACGACTGATACAACCTGTATTGTGTTAAAAGCATTAAACAGGTATATAATAAAAACTTGTACGTACAATACTCTCTTCCAATCGTATTAAAATGTTCTTAGTTTGTGATATTTTGACTAAATTATATCTTACACATCCCTTGGATACCATAAGTGCACACATGTTATTGACATATTCGTTTAGATACTTTTTCAATTAACTCGAATAGTGTTTGAGTAATTGTAAAAATGAGTTGTGTCGAATGTTTGGTAAAAAGGAACATCTACAATGTGTTTAGTTCTTTGATCATTTTATAAACAAGTCATGTTATTTTTGTCTTAACCGTCAACAATACATGATTTGAATGCTTTCTTCGCGAATAAATGATAAATATCTCGACAACAAGGGTGAACTAGTATGTTACTAGACAATACATGTTCTTATAAACTGTAACATTTGTGCCTATCCAATATTTGAATGACTTTTCTTTTTTAACGAAAGGCCCAAGTTAAACTGTGGATAATATTTAATAATATACATTGAATTTTATACTGAATACGATATTGTTTATGTTTCCAGCTACACATCCCATCTCGAGAGCGTTGTTTAACACAACACCAAATGCGACAGGAACGCAAAATACTCCGTCAAACGCAACTAACACAATAACATCAACTAAAGGTATAATACCAGGGTCAGACCAGCCGTTGTTACCAAAAGCTAAAGAAACGAATGCCACAAAGTGTAAAATTGGCAGGCTAACATAAATGCATAGCATATTGACGATAATTCTACAGGCTAAGACAAACGCATGTGTTGTGTGATAAAGTATTCACGTTCTAACTGCACGATGACATTCATTGTTCTTGTATATCACGTGTACCGAAACTTGATCGCGTAAAATTATAACCTTGAAATGGTTTATTTACGATGTGTTCTATGTATAATGTCTGATCGATACTGAAGCAGGGGTTTAATGGAGACGTCTTATATATTTCACATGAAGTAGCCGCGTCGAAATTGTAGTTCTATTCTAAAAGTTTAGTTTCAGTTTTGTATTTACCGATTGACAAAACGACAGCTGAGGTTATCATGTATATATGTATACGTTTAATAAAATATGTTTGGATGCACACTTTCTGTTAGTTGTTTACTTGACAAACAAAACCTCCAACACACTCGAACCAAACAACGAACATAGTTTCTGGTCTCAAGTGGCGTATTGACTTAAATTGGAGGTTCATGTGAATAACGATCAAATTATTCGATAATGGTTTTAAGTAAACAAAATCTGTGTATAACAAGTACTTGTTAAAATGCTTTCGTATTTTTGAAAACTGTCAAGTTTTTCGCGAACATATAGTTCTATGTTACATGTAAACACAGCAACAAAAATGATTGAATTAAAACAACAGCAGTATTATATAATTAGAAACGTAATATATCACACTACCACTGCACGACATTTAATTTAATAATAAGATGGACATTTGTAAAGCTATGTTTGTAATACACGCATTTTTCAAATTATAGATGAAACGTTTTACAAATGTTTTATTATTCTACCGGTTTATAATTCCTTTAACGATTAAAACACAACGCGTCCTGTGAAATTGTCTCCATACCGGAAACAATAAATGATTCGAATGTTTACTTCCCAAAGTTATGTCAGAAAGGGTGTAAACGTATGTAACTAAGCAAGGCATGTTCTCAAACACTGTATTATTGATGCATATCCCGAAAATAAATGCGTTTATTGTTATAACGTATGGTAAAGTAAAAATGTGGATGATATTAAATTACAGACATTTAGTTTCATTCTGAATGTGATATTTTAAAATCGGGTCTATATACTTAAAGTGAATCATTTTCGTCTCTTCATTATCTTTTAAAGTTTATGTTTATAGCTTCAAGTTCCACGACGAGTGTGACGTCTAACTCAACAACGAATGCAACAGAAACGCCAACACCACCATTAACAACAACTACCAATATAACGTCCACTGACGGTAGGATCTCGTTCACCGACCAGCCGTTATTATCACAGTTTCAGACTAAAATGTATGCCAGAAGGTCCGAAATCGATAGGGTAATATAAATGCGTAACATATTGACAAGCAGATTACATGTGTATTGGTAAGCATTTGTTCTGTGATAAACGATGATATTCATTGTCCGTGAAAAACAAGATCGCGAAGTAGTATCGTGAAATAGTATTACCTTTAATTGGTTGCATTGTGATATGTAATGTTTATAATGGATGACTGATATTGTAACTTGGATATGATAGAGATTCCCGATATTGAGTACACCCATGAGCCGCGTTGTTATAACAGTTTTATTGTGTTAGTTTATTTTCAGTTTTGATTTAACTCATTCCCAACTTTCCATATATGGTTTTCATCAATTGTCGTAGAAGTTAAATGAAATATGTTCAGATGCATAGTTTATGTCATGAGTGTACTTTACAAATGAAAGCAACAACACAAATGAAACAAACACCGAATATTATACCGGGCCTCGTGTAGGGTAAATGGAGATCCGTGTACATTATTATCAATTTGTTTGATAATTCTTTAAAAAATAATAATTTGTCAATAAAACACTTGTTACAAGATGTTCGTATTTTTGATAACTGTCGGGTTTTTTCACAAACAAATAGTTGTATGTATAATGTAAACACAGCCAAAATATGGTTGAGTCAGAAAAATACCTTACCCGGAATTAGAAACAAAGCATAACACGCTACCACTGCATGGCCAAAGCTTGAGTTCGTAGTTAAATATTTTTAATAGATCTTTTTGTTTTACAAATATTTTCCAATTAACGATACAAACTATTACAGACGCTTCATTATTTTACCGAGTTCGATTGATGAGTATACATAAAGCAACTGCTAATTCTAAAACTAGTTTTAGTCAGATTAGTAATGTCGCTTATTTGCGAACAATACAAACATTCTTTTTCAATTGACGTTTTGTTAACAAAATGTTCAATATGCCAAACTGTGAATACGTCTCTTTATATAAAACAGGCAACCCAACATCGACGAATGCATCAAACGCCTCTGCATCGCAAACAGTTACGACTTCGACACCTCCAGGTACCACCACAATGTGCTTGATGCTACAGCACCACATATATATGCTGTAATTTAAAGCAGTCATCAATTATAAGAAACTTAGCACTACGTTGAAAACGTATAACTCTATCCCAACAATAGTTATCTTGTTACAATGACTTACACATAATTTTGATGTACATGGTAGCAAGTTTAGGAACTATTGATACACACTTGTTTCGCAAAGAACATGTATACATGTTATAGCATTGATATCATAATATAAATCCAATATTCCGATGACCCGTTTGTTAAATGATTGGTGAATGCGAGTATTTTACCGACTACTAATTTATTTGTAATACAATTATTATTTTATTTACACTACATTATTTTAATCATATTAAAGTGGTCTTAGTTGGGGATATTAGGACTAAATTATCTTTAAAAAAAAACCTAATGATATTACACAGTGGACACGACTTATTGACCTATACCTTTAAAATTACTCTCCATAATCTTTGCATGTGTTTTTGTAATTCACTATTTAGATCTAAAATGCAAGTGAGATGAGTCGAATGTAATCAAATAGTAAACAATTAAAATTTGATTTTTTTTAACGTCATGTGATATTGTCTACATTAAGACAATAATACATGGTTCGAATTCCTTATTCGCGGTATTATGTTATGTTTTCAAGAAACTGTCTTACCGTATGTAACTAGGCAAAGAATGGTCTTATTCACTGTACCATTTTTGCATATCCAAAATTTGATTTCATTTGTTTTGTAACGAACAGCTAGACTAATGTGTGGATTATCTTACTACTATATATTGAGTTTATCCCGAGGGTGATACTTCAAATCTGGTCTTACATCACAGAGTAAATAAAAATAATTCTCTTCAGATCGTCTCTTTCACTTCATGTTATGTTTATAGCTTTAAGTTCCACGACAACAGCTTCGTCTAACTCAATTAAGATTGCAGGAGAAACGATAGCACCACCATCAACAGAAACTACTAATATAACGTCCACTGAAGGTAGGACCTTGTTTTCAGACCAGCCGTTGTTACCACAGTTTCAGACTTAAATGCATTTGGAGGATAGAATGAATGCGTAACATTTTGACAAGCAATTTACATGCGTTTTAGCACGCATGTGTTGTGCAATAAAGCATAAACGTTCTTATTGAACGATGCTATTGATTGTCCTTGCATATCTAGTGTTCCAACAACAATATCGCGTGATGTAATTACATTATATTCGTTGCATTGTGATGTGTAATATTTATAAAGGATGACTGATATTGCAACTTCGATATGATAGGGACTCACGATATTTTTTAACATCCAAGAGACGAATTGTTATACAAGCTTTAATGCAGAGATTTAGTTTCAGTCTTGTATTTACTCATTAACAAATAGCCATATTAAGTTCTGATCAATTATCGTTTAAGTTTAGTAAAATATGGTCATATACACAGATTATGTCATAACTGTACTTGAAAAACGAACACAACAACATAAACGAAACCAACAACACACATACATGTAGTATCTGGCCTCAAGTAGGGTATTGTCTTTTATTGGAGATCAAGTTACATGATTATATGTTTGATAATTTTTTTTAATGAAAAACTGTGTCTAAACGGCACTAGAAAAAAAGATTTTCGTATTTTAATAAATGTAATTTGTTTCACGTACAAATAGTTCTACATAACATGTGAATAAATAAATCATCTTCTTTAACACGTCCTGTGATATTGTCTCCATTCAGACAACAATAAATGATTAGAATGCTTACTTCGCGGAATTATGTTTAGTTTTCCAGAAACGGTCTACGCATATGTAACTAAGCACGTCACTTGTTCACTGTACCATTGATAGTATAACTTGAAATCCTTTTTTGTAACGAATAGCCATTCTAATATGTGGATTTTTTAACTACTACACATTGAGTTTATTCCGAAGGTTATATTTCAAGTATGATTTAACATCAAAAAGTGAATAATTGTTTGTCCCCTCATCGTCTCTTTCATGTTTATGTTCATAGCTTCAAGTTCCACGACGAGAACGTCGTCTAACTCAACAAACAATACAACAGAAACGCCACCATCACCCTCAACAGCAACTATACAAATAACGTCCAAAGCAGGTAGGATTTTGTTCTAAACCAGCCGTTGATGGTTGACTTAAACGAATTCTAAAGGGTCCGAATCTTTACATTTTGAAAAGATTACTACAATTGTAAACATGAAATGCTGGAGAGTCCTGTTTTTTTTAACATTTAACAACCGCATTGTTTTAAAAGTTGTATTGAATTTACTCATTCACACATAGCCAGATTAGGTTCTGATTTTAATGTGCATTATACAAATAAATAATATTTAGATGCATAGTCCATGATATTTGTATACATGCCAAACGAACACAACATCTCAAAAGAAACAAATAACGAACATAGTAACCCGTTCGCTGGCATAAAGTAGGATATTGGCTTTTTTGTTAATCCAGGTACACGATGATCAATTTATTCGGTTATAGTTTGAAATGAAAATGAATGTGTTTTATAGGATCTTGTTCAACTGGTGTTCGTATTTTTGAAATTTGTCATTATGTGTTACATCAACACACAGTTTTATGTAAAATATAAACATAGCACGAACAATGATTGATTACGAAATCAGCCGTTCACGAGATTATAAATACATTCTAACATTTTATAATTAATGATGAAAAGCATAACGCACGCTTAAGTATTTCACCGATTTCGATTGATGAGTATCCGTTAATCAAACGATATTTATAACCGTGTGTTGGATATAATTTTTTTCAATAGATGATTTTTTAAATTAAATTGTCAATTGCCAAACTTTAAACACATCTCACATCATTTTAAGTGTTACTTATATTAAACACATGCAAACCACCGTTGCTTAGCTATTACGTTACATGTCAATAATATGTGTTGATGTTTAGTATCCAAGAAATGGTAGAGAGATAATTTAGTAATAATATCACCCAATTAGACCGCTTTGGTACGATTTGAAGAAACTATGTTAACTTCAATAACTACTGAATTATAAACAAGTTAATTCAATAAAATATTTGCAATCAACCAACAATAAACACACATGTCGCGTCGGAATATCGGATTCCTATTTCACTATTTATGCGAGTATATGAAATATATTTATGCGATTTGCAAAACATGCGTTTATCAATAACACCTAAACATGCTACGATACGCATTTATTATAACTAGATCTATATGAGGATGTAGCATCGAGTAAATTTCAGTAGTACCTGAAGTTTTCGGCGTCGTTTTTGTTGATGGCATAGGGTCATTGATTTACTAAGCAACTTGATCAGCCCTTCATGAAAGTTATTTAAAGACATGCAGAATATATTTGGACACCTTTTGTAGAAACTATAGGGTAAAAACCATATCAAATTGGTTATTTTTATTATTTTTGAAAACATCTACGCACTGTGACTTTCAGTTTTCCTTTTCCTTCAATGGGAACGGCTACCAGTCTTTAAGGTCGCTCATTCTCACGTAAAGGGTTGTACGCACACAACGTAATGACGTGTACGTTACTGTACGTGCGAACGTACATCTTTAGACTTGTACTCGCGCACGTTAATAAAATATGCGCGAAGGTTAAGGCATCCGGTTATCCAGAGGTTAGACCTGTTAGTGCAAACGTAAAGAAACACATTTTCAGATGTCACTTCTATACCAAAGGCAACAATTAGAATGTGTATGATAAATCCATTTTACATAACAAAGTTTGATACGAATAGTTCACACGCCGGTATTTACGGAGATATTAGGTCAATCTTAAACGAGTTTGGAATTATTTTAAGAAGGTCCTGGAAAGGATTAAGATATAAACTACAAGTCATTGTGAACTTTCAATCTCCTCCGCCCCCCTCAGAGAGTGAAAGGCTTTCGTCCATGCGTGGTTTAATTATGACTGTTGCATTTTAAAATGCAGCACATACTCTACGGAGAGCCGAAGTCGGCCCAAACTGTCACTGATATTGTTTGTTCGACTTTGATGTGCTCAAACTTTATTTAAATCAATATTGTTTAATAATAAACTAAAACAGATGTGTTACACTGCTAACAGTTGGGTTAAACGTATTTTGAATAAAAATGTGTCTTTAAAGTTATCTGATAAGATAATCAAAATTGATTTGTTTCTTAAATGATTCAAATGAACAACGATACTGCACGTCCGTCCTTCAGGTTTAATAAACAAATTGAAAAATAAATTCCAAAGTTAATCTACTTTGGATCGGATGATGAAAAATGCATGCAGTTTTGGTGTTAGTATATGATAAATGTTTGCCTAGCAGGATTGATTTAATGTATCTATACCGTCAAAGTATTCTGAAAACATTTAATTTTAAGAAATGTATTTGAAACTGTGTAGATATACTGATTACAATCAAGCGTATGCATTCTAGTACATAAACATAGTTTGCGGGCATTTTACAGAGTGTCCGTTTTCCAATATCGAACACGGATATTACAGAGCCGTCAATGATACCATAGACTCCATTAACGTGCATTGTGACCGAGTATATCTTTTAAATTCTAATGCAACACTTACATGTCAGCACACTGGGACATGGTCTGAAACGATAACCTGCCAGCAAATCAGTTACGTAAATAAGAACACGAAATGCAATCATGCAGATACAGACTACCGTGTAGTATAAGGTACCCATTAATGTCTAGCGTCCCTTATTTGGGACACCTAGGAAATCTGGTCAGTGTTAATTACTTCAGTAATAAATACACAGTTATCTCTTTTGTGTGGCTGTGCCATCAGTCCTTTGTATCAGGTAACACCAATTAGAGATGAAACAGAAAGATATTTCATGCATTCATAAGGCTGCATTTAACGACAAGGGGCAAAGTTTTCTTGGACTGACAATTTCTAAAAAAGGTATGTACTTATTTATGCTAAATTATACAATTTTTGTGATAAAGTCAAAATTATAAAATTGTAATATTGAAATATGTGTTTTTATAATGTACACTCATGGAAATATAAGTATTTACTTATTTTCCCTTGACTTTTTACTAATCAATATGATGTTCCAAATATGGGACGCTAAGCACATATGTGTAAACATTTAGATTTAGTATAATCTGTAAAAATAACAAATAATACTATTTTACAACTACATTTATATAAATTTATGTTAACAGGATCACTCTAAATGATGTGTTGCATCTTCTTGAAGATGATACAGACTTTCAAGAAGCTGATGTGTTCATGACTGGACCAGAAGATCCTACAAAAAGTGATGAGGATAGCGTAGATGTCTAGATGAAGACCTCGGGGCAATATAAACAAGTTGACAGGGAACCAACTTCTTGCTGATGGTCAGGCCCTGATTGTGGAATGGAATGACAACAACCTTGTATATATGGGCACAAACTGCCACAAAATCACTCAAGTAAACAGGGTCCAGCGTTGGTCAAAACGTGAAAGAAGGTTTATAGAAGTGCAACAGCCAAACGTTATTTCGGAATACAACAGATGTATAGGGGGTGTTGATCGTATGGATAAAAATATCAACACCTACAAAATTGGTATTCGGATAAACAAATGGTGGTGGGCACTGTTTGCGTTTAACCCGGACATGGTTGTTCAACATGCATGGGTCATGTACAGGTTATCCGCTAAATATCAGAACCAACCCATGGATCTTCTAGATTTCAGGCAGGAAATATGCGCAGAGTACCGGCAAGCAAGACAGGCGCGACCACTACATAGCGCCAAATAACACACAGAGAATGTGTGCCTTTTGTGGCGGAAAGTCAACCCGGATCTGTATGTTGGACTCCATGACAGATGTTTATAGCATTTCATCGACAGTGATAAGTGGAGATATATATTTCACAATTCATAGACAGGTGATTGGATTGTAATAAACATGCAGAAAAACATACATTCATGCATATTTGGAAGTAAATGTGTCATTACTAAAAGATGGAATATATATGAATATTGATATCTTATGTGTCTAGCGTCCCAAATTTGGGACATGACTAAAATTGCATAAAGCAATAATATTCCAATAGTAAATATCATAATAAAGTTGTTTAACAGAATAATTATATAGTTCCTTACAGTTTTTAATAAAATTGCAAAAAAAATAATGTGGTCATTAATGGGATGAGGTACCATTTCAGTTGTTTGCTTGCGAACTCAATTTTTTGTAGATATATGGCCACTTATAAAAAGTTAAACTCTCTACCAACATTGATCAAAGTACATTAAAAAAGTGAATGTCCTAATTAAATTGTGTAAATAATGCAAATTATACTCTTGTGCATTTTTCATACTCTAAATTGTAAATATTTTCTGTACATATGTTGGCCACCTAAACGTAATTTAAGCGTAGCGAATAGTGTTATCACGGCAACCCGGTAACTTAAAATCTAAAAACAATTGAAGATACCCTTTTCATTTGTGCGTTTTTGTTAACTGCCTTTCGTAGAGAAACACTTTTCCCCCCATAAATATTTTATCCAACGCATGCATTATGTGAAGTAAACCGAATTTTGCTAAGGTGAAATGACCCTTACGTATGTCCAAATGATGTCAATTTAACACTTACGGTTTGTCTATATTTAAATAGTTGATGGTGATAACATAAAAATTACATATAAACGGGATATTGAATATTGAAATGCTTATCTTAAAGATCTATTTTAATAACGATCGTGATCAAACCGACTCACCGTATTTCTTGTTTTTTGCTTATCTGTATCTCGTACAAAACTCCCAGGTTTAACAAATCTCATGGTTGTCCAACAGATTGCTGTGTAAAATAATATATTGATAATAGCATGATGGTGGCGATGCGTTGAAGTGTATTCCACGCATGTGATTTTGCGACGTTTTATTGAACAATTCAATGTTATATGAATTATGATTCCTACCAGTAAAATAAGAATGAATATGTATTAAAAGCGTACGATAATTCATGAATACATATAATCGTATTCAAATCACAATGTCAAATTACATTAATCAATATTGACTATACATCGATTGTCCATTTTTATATATTATGATAGGCGAATTATGTTTGGCTTGATATTTAGTTAAACAAATTTGTCATTTATTTCATTGTATACTAGTATGTCCGCTTCCCAATATCACGCACGGAAAGTGCATCGGTACGAACAACACGTTAGACTCGACCATCACAGTGCAATGTGAAGAGGGGTTCAGTCAGGCAACGAATGCGATACTCACTTGCCTGGAGAATGGAACATGGTCAGGAAATAAAGTATGCGAAAGACTCAGTAAGTGAGTGTGGATGTTTAAAGGGACATATCAACGGATAATGCATATTTTCTGTTAAATACCATTACTTTTTTCCAATGACGTATATAATGGTTGCTTTATGTGTAAACCCGTCTCGTGTTTTTATCAACCGCTCCGTCAATTATTTATTTTTACTTTAACAAACGTTATCCAGGGAAGACCTTTCGGGCGCTGGAAGAAAACAAATGTTGTAGTTTTTTATTAATTAATTGTATATAAAGGGAGCTCTTTAGGCGTTGCGCACTGTAGATATCTACCCTGAAGTGTAGTAAGATTTTTATTCCAATGCGCGTTTTTTTGTGCGCGAATTTGAATCTTTCTTGAGGAGGGTTTGGTAAATATATCTTAACTTGATTATATTTTTGTAACGATTGCATCAATTACTCTTTCTACTAAATGCGATCTCGTACAAATATCCATGTATGTGGTTTACAAAAAAATCTTATCTTTGTTGTCAATCATATATGATATCGAGATGGAATTCAACATTTATTACAATAAATAATTATTTAATTACTCTGCTCAACTATTAATAAAATGTCTTCCTTAAACAGCATGGTTTACTGTAATTATGGACACCTAGTTGTCGGAAACGATCAGCGCGGTGTTTGAAAATCGTTGTTTCATAGGACGTCTTAAATTACGCAATATGTTTAGTTATTATATATTAAAATATTCACTGCTTAATGCAGCATCTATTGTGAAATTCAAACTGATTCGATAAATAATTTATTTCTCTTTCCCAAATATCCTATAGCATTATTTCTTAAGATTCAGTCAGATTTGACCTCAAATTTCCTTATTTTGTCTTATTAACTGCAAAGGTATTTTAGTAAACTTAGAAACAATATCTTGGTGTTAAT
>NC_068366.1:12669274-12764731 GCF_020536995.1 Dreissena polymorpha | reverse complement strand
AAAAAGCCCCCCCCCCAATAAATCAAAAAAAATAATAAAATACCTAGCAAACAACAATAAACATAGGTTAGTTAGTATACACTGTGCTTTAGCAACCATGCATAATGAATGTTTATGACTTCGGACCGTTGTGATCAAATTTAAAAAAGCAAGATGGTATGTATGCGGCACACAAAAATAGATAATTATAGTTGTATACCTTAAACGTAGTTCATCAAAATAGATAAGTTATTATCTATGTAATACTTAAATTAGGTTTATAACGTATGCATATTTGTCTAAAACTTGTGAAATGTGATTCGTAAGCCGACGACAACATTATCATTCGGACCCTTCTCCCCACCTAACAATCGAGATTAAACACCTGTGGAGATCCCGATCTTATCAATGAATAAACCGGGCAATGATGTCAAGTCAAATAAAACATACTATTACTATCCAAATAAATATCTATCAAAAAAATAAAATTGATATACCTACTTAACTAAAACTAAACTTAAACGATTAGCAAGAAAAATATAGAAGAAGAAGCAGGCAAAGTAGACAAATTAATTGTAACATATGTTTTCTCAGTCTCCCACTGTTGAACAATATAAATAGTATTTATCGCCACCCAAAAGGGATCTTTATCACACGTTTGGCTCAACTAATATATAATTGTGACAGGACAAACTGTCAACAATTACCTTGTTAATGTTTTATACATAAGTCCAATCAAAGGTTAACTTCCAAGGAAACTGCGGCATGTTTAAAACTGTTGATTATGACAAAATGTTGTTAGTACAAATCAGTACAATAGCGTCTGTATGTGGCCTATACTAAATCCAGTTAATAAAACTTTAATCGCAGAAAAGTTTAGATTCTTTACACCTTTAAGAAAAATATATAACAGTTCTTTCCTGTTTTAACAAAATGATACATTAAAAAATAAATTATGAAGCATCGCTAGCAATAGTAGAAAGAGAAGTAGAAGGAGAATTATTATAATAAGTAGCAGTAGCAGTAGCAGCAGCAGCAGCAGCAGCAGCAGCAGCAGCAGCAGCAGTAGCAGAAGCAGTAGCACTAGCAGTAGCAGTAGCAGTAGAAGTAGCAGTAGAAGTAGCAGTAGAGTAGCAGTAGAAGTAGCAGTAGAGTAGCCGTATCAGTAGCAGTAGCAGTAGCCGTATCAGTAGCAGTAACAGTAGCAGTAGCAACAGCAGCAGAAAGAAAGCAGCAGCAGCAGCAGTAGCAGTAGCAGTAGCAGTAGCAGTAGCAGCAGCAGCCGGCAGTGGCAGCGGCAGTGGCAGTGGCAGTAGCAGTGGCAGTAGCAGTAGCACTATCAGTAGCAGTAGCAGCAGCAGCAGCAGCAGGCATGGCAGCGGCAGTGGCAGTGGCAGCGGCAGTGGCAGCGGCAGTGGCAGCGGAAGTGGCAGCGGCAGTGGCAGTGGCAGCGGCAGTGGCAGCGCAGTGGCAGCGGCAGTGGCAGCGGCAGTGGCAGAGGGCAGTGGCAAGCAGCGGCAGCGGCAGCAGCATTAGCAGTAAGAGTAGCCGAAGCAGTAGCAGTAGCGTCTTTTTGCTTTTTTGTTTTAGAAGTGTTTGTCGTATAAGAAGAACGCAAGGAAGACAAATTAATTGTAACATGTGTTATCTTAGTCTCCGTTGTAGTAGTATTTTTTGTATCTACACAGCCAATTTTTAGTCACCTGAGAGACAGTTTTTTATAAGAGATTTAATTGTGGACCAATACATCGTGTATTAATATCAGTGTACCCACTGGGACACCACATGGGGCGAGGATTAACAGATAAACTAGGCCTTCAATTAATTATGCGCTGAGAGGCAAACAATACTATAACTTACTGATAATTTTAGTATTGGGATGTGTTTGTATCTTATTTGAAATGAGCTAGCTTAATTCAAAAACTAATTATAGCCTCATTATTATCACAAGAACATCATCACATATTCATTGTGCAATATATAATCATATCAACATCACAATATGCCAGAGCGTTAGTATTTATTGTGCATACTAATACTACAGCAACATTTACAAAACTTATTACAAACCAACCACTCAAGCTTTAATTAAGATTGATTTCAATTTATATTATGGCATACATTAAAGATCACTGTCAATTAATTAAAAAATAGTTTGATGCTTCGTACTCAGCGATTTAAATAAAAGAAACGTTGCGTACACATTAATTAGGGTTAATAAAAAAATACTGCAATTAAAATAATCAAATTTAAATAATACTAGATTTAGTTTCAAATTGTCGCTCAAAATATGTATCAGTTATATCAGTTACTAGGGAATCGATTTGTTTAATCTCCGCAATCCAATAATAATTATGGTGTTTGTATGACAAATTAATAGCTATTCGTCATTGAATGTATGATACTCATAAAAATATTGAAACAATAACCACAACAACAACAACAACATATGTGATTATGTATATATCTTCTTCAGATATTCTGTGTCATACTATCAAAGTTATCCTCATAAGATTCATAATAATAAAATAAACACTATTGCAATCTTAGTAAAAACCAACTTAGCCGTTATGCTAATGATTTTATTTTCAGTATGCGTGTACATTTCAATATTATATAACAACAAGTGTTCACAAATACCTATGTTTAATAATTATTAAAAACATGAGAACCAATGAAGGTATTGCATTTTAATAGACTAGTTTTACCGTGTGTGTCGTTCATATAAAATCTTTTGAAAATCCCACTTGAGATAATGTCTTTGGGTTTTGCTATTTCAAATCGATTTAAACACCATAAAACCACCGTATTTTCTCTTACATACTAAATTTTCTTACATTTCCTTTTTAAGCCAAAATATTAATTTTTTCATGGTTCTAAATTTTCAGACATACGGATTTTCGTACAGTCAGTTAAACAGCGCTATTTTATCAGATTTTGGCCCTGTTTTTGCTTATCTGATGACCCTTCGATCACCGGATTAAAGTAATAAAACAGAATCATGCCTAAGGGCAATCGACCATTACATTTGCGTACTTGGGTAAATTACCTTGTAAACCTCTAATAAGCAATGGTTCCTTCCAACAGCGTTTGAGATGATATCGTATTAAGAAAGCCAAACGTTTATTGTTTTACTTTTTATATATTATTTCAATTGATTGCAAAGCTGTTAAGTTGTATTTTTAAAGTAAAGAACGAAGGGAACAACACAATAAAATTATGTACATTGATGTATTATTTCTACTTCAATTAAATAATTGACAAACAAACATAACACACTTGTCTCTAAATATTTTTCGTATTTAAATTTTCCAACACGAAAAACAATATCTTAAAGTGACCGGAAACTTATAATTATTACGGCATATAGTAAAAGTAGAGTTGTCTGAACCATAAGTAAAATAAAAAATAAAAAATGACACAGCTTATTTTTCCCTCAAGTGTTAATGATAATATGGATAAACAATTAAAAATACATAAAGTCAATTGTGTTGATTACTCGTTATTGAAATATTGCAATGCCAATTATAAGACATCTGATTAAAAACTAAATGTATGGTGGAATAACTAATCTGGAAATACAAACTAATGATACTATTAATGCAACAACAACAATCACATCTTTTCAAGCGCAATCAGAAAACTGCTACAGCTTTGTATTAACAAACATAAATATGTTTGTGCTTATAGATTTAGATAAACTTCAAATCTTTAAGCGTGCTATGAATTGAATATAATTTATATTTAAAAGTTTTGCTACTCTGTTGATAACTAGCAACAGCAAAAAGGAAGATACCATTTTTTATCATCTAATTTTATTTATATTTCATTGTTTATTTGTTTATGATCACAAGGATTGTTTGGATAACAGAGTGTGTCTAGATATACCGGTACCCTTATCAATTTTTTTATGAATTGCAATAAAGCGTAGAAATTAAACAGGCCCTAATACAGACACCATTTTTATCGGAATGCGATTATAGTTTCAATAGCAACTCGTAACGCTTTTTGGATTGAATGTGTGATGAACACTTTTAGCGACAAATTGACTTGGTCAAATACTGCATCTTAAACGGATAAATAAAATTGAAACCATTTATTTTCAATATTATCAACATTATTATTTAGTTATTAATACATTAAGCAGCTAAACTATTAATCAAAAAGATTTGATATAACATCCGAATTCACTGCAAAAATGAGCTGAGCGATAGGTTTTTACGGTTGTTGAAATTGTTCATGATGATAACGATGATGACGATGACGACGATGATGACGATGACGACGACGAGGAGGAGAACAACGACGATGACAATGACGATGATGATGATGATGACACTGATGATGATGATCACGACGATCACGACCATAACGATGTTGTTGGTGATAGTGACGATAATGCTGCTGCTGTTGATGATGACGATGCTGCTGCTGATGATGCGGTGGAGGCGGAGGAGCAGGACGAGGACGAGGGCGACGACGACGACGACGACGACGATGATGATGATGCTGATGATATGATGACGATGATGATGATGATGACGATGATGATGACGATGATGATGACGGATGATGAGGATGATGATGATGATGATGATGATGATGATGATGATGATGATGATGATGATGATGATGATGATGATGATGATGATGATGATGATGATGATGATGATGATGATGATGATGATGATGATGATGATGATGAGATGATGATGATGTTGTTGATGATGATGATGATAACGATGAAAAACGATGATGTTGATGAAAATACGATACTGTAAGTAGTAAATTAACTCATTAATTGTTTATTATAATACACAAGCACATGCTAATGGATCTGTATCCGCAAGGCGGTCAAATGAAAACTCACTTGGTATAAATATAAAAAATTGAATCAAAATATCATAATGCGGAGTGTTCAAATCTAGCGAAATGTTGCAGTATTTTCTACCGAAACCAATGCTTAGCCCAGTTATTTTAAAAATAATTTCAAAATACCACGATACACGTCAATTGGCTAACAAATACATTTGTAAGTTTTACGTCACTCAAAAACAGTATTTATTGAAGACAGGGCGTCAGCAATGTTCGAGTTTCATCAACGTAGCTTAAGTACCTAAAGTACCTTTCCGTTTGATTTATCGCAGGATCCTGTGTCCGCACCCACAGTCTTTTAAAGTGTCTGCATTAAAAAAGATAATAATTGTTGTTTGTAATAATCTCTTACAGATCATAAAAACATGTAAATCCTCAATTCGTAGAGTTTCAGTATGATTTCATTTATTTAAAAAATAAAGACGGTTAACATATTTTATACACACATATATTAGCAGCTATACGCCATATAACATAGGACATAATGTATATTATAAATCAAAGCGCTGAAGGCACTGAAGTTGTTCGCTGTTGTCGTCCTTGATTAGCTTGTTCGCATTGCATATGCTTATCATTGTGCACAGGCTAATCTTATTTGACGTGCATTAAGCCCCGTTTTCCATGAAAGCAGCCAATATGTACATATTTTAATGATAAACACTAGACTGGCCAATGGCGTTTACAAGCTCGTATATACATTCACTGCTGAATCATTTGTCGTCTGCTGCAGACAGGCAGTGGTAATCGTTCCTAGCAGAGTGAGTTGTGGTTCTTGCCGTACTTAAGTCTTCTAAGCACCTACTGATTTGCATTTATTACCCATTCTCTTGAAACGCCGACTAATAAAGTGCGATAAACCGCCTTTAAGCACTTGGCACATTAACAAATAAGAATATTCCACACCTAACTCCTAACCGAGAACCGACGTCTTTAATCGCGAAACTATTGCCAGAAATTGAATACCGCCAGAAACAACAATGAGCTCACTTCGATTAAATATAAATACACTAGATTCATTGTGTCCTAAGCAATCTAACATATTAACCGAAAATACCAGCGAATTTAGGATTATATATGACATCGGTCTTATATATCGCCTCAGACATGCGAGAGCGCCACGATGAGTGAAGAGTGTGTGTATCAGAGTTTGTTTACAGGTCCTACTGGCCTCTTCACGAGATTTGTGTAGCCCAACCTGAATGATGAATGAAATGGATGTAGTAACAATTATATGAACACGATATATCCGTACCAATATCCATGTGAGCACATACTAATAATAATTAATTTTTTAATCGCCATTAGCTTGAAAATAAACGTAAATAGATACAACAAAGACCAATTCGGAGACTTTAACATTTTAAATTACCTCCCCTGCAATAGAAAATATAAATGGAAACTCGCATTCTATGGAATATCAAAATCTCAATATATCTTTCTCCGAAAAAAAAATCTGGTAAAAATCATCTTGAATTTAACTGTATATTCGTATGTAATTAATTAAACAAGAGTTATAAAAAGGCATCGCAAAAAATCTCGCGTTTCACTTGAATAAATTACCTCCCTTAAGCCTATCGGAATATCAAAAATACGTATATAAACAAAACGCGTTCCTTGCATAAGTGATAATAAAGCGCGTGCCCGTGCCACTCGTCCTCCAAATACTTACTAAATATAGTACAACGTATCTACAATCATTGCGACTAACTCAAACCTCAGTAAATAAGTAACCAGGATAAATATACGTTTAGGTAATTAAGGTATAAAACATACATATAAAAATTTACATGTTCCCTGTCTGCCGAACCCGATCCATGGACTATAGCCACAAGAGGTTCCTATGTAACCTATGTAGCCGGATTGCGCCCTCAGAGCGCCCACCGACACAGATCACGCTACTCTCCGGTCAAACACAATACTACATAGGACTGCTGCCTTTGTCACCATATTATCAGAATCATTAACGTGCAAAATGGAAACTTTCAACTGTCCTTTCACTTCCTACATAAGCCTAGTTATGATCGTTTATCGGAGTAACGGTGATTTCGATATCCGAGCCTTAAAAAGGTAGAATTACCGAAATTCCCGTTCTTACACGTTGTAGCATGGATCGGGTATTGAACACGATACACGTGTGTATAAGCACCCTACTGTAGTCCCGGCGGGGTGCTCGTTATCAACTGCATCAATACACCGGTAAGCAACCAGGGGGATATCATATGAAAAAAGAACTATCATGCATGTTTGATGTGTTAAAGTGTGTCACAAAATTTCCCTAACTGCCGATGTCGGCTATAATTTCGGTATAAACATGCAAAGAAATTAACATATATATAATGTTATTGCCGGTATGTTATTGGACATTTTGTATGTCAAATGTTCATTATTTGTATTAAAATTAGGACGATGCTTATTTGCCAGAAAGCGTTTATTTCAAATTCAAAACAAACAATAATCATACATAATACCAAAATATAAAACTAACAAAATGACAACACTCTCGCTTAACGCAACGTTCAGTGGCACGCGCACTTAACAAAATTATTGCAACTAATGCAAGCTGTAATTAATATTTGTATACTTGCTATACAACCAGTATCATGCGAAAATTGATCTTATTTAATTGTGGTTCCCTCTTTGAATTTATGTTGCCTGTCGACTTTAAGAATAATGTGTCTGTAAGAAATGTATTGCTTGCTCTACAACCAGCATCATGCGAAAATGGATCTTATTTAATTGTAAATCCCTCTTTGAACTTAAGTTGTCAGTCGACTTTTAGAATAATGTGTCAGTAATAAATGTTTTTCTTCAGTTTCACATGGTTTTTTTTAGAAAATTTAGTGAAAGATGCAAATGTGTCTTTTTTTTCTGTGTCTTCAATGTATCTTATTTATATGTGACTGCGTGCTTATTTTTTTTCCAAGAATTGAAAGATGCAAATGTGTCTTATTTTAATTTTATCCATGTCTTAAATGTGGCTTATTTATATGAGATAAAATGATATACTGCCAGTGTCATACAAAAAAGGATCTTATTTCTTAATATCCACATTCACGCTTTGTTCTTTATTAGCACCGTCTTTAATTAGGCTATCTCTATTTAAAGTACAGATTACTGTGAACTTAATAATTGTGCAACGGTGATGTTGATCCATTATCGTTGTTAATTTAAAATGTAGACAACAAGTAAGCAATTAATGAAATCAGTTATTTTGGAAGTAAATCTAATTTTTTCTGTACAGTAGCCAGGTGGATGTGTATTGAGCGGATAAGATAGGGATCACCACAACAGGTTGCTAATACACAGTATAGACTTCCCCTATTATTGTATTTGTTATTTACCTGATTTGAATAAATAAAGTGTTAAAGATCATTTCATGTGAAAAGCAGGATTTCTGACATAATTTCAATCGTTTTGCTTTTATACACAATTTCATGGAACAATGAATATATTGGCGCGATGGAACACAATTTATAAATCAAGCTGACAGTATTGTATCAGTTTTTAATTATGTGTAATTTAATTCGCATCTCTCCCTTAACTCGTTCAATGACACGTGAACTTATAACAATTATAAAACATCACGTTCATCATTAAATATTTTGTTTTTATTATGAAAACATATTATATGTTCTACATGGTTTTGTTTAGTTTTTTTTTACTCAACCAGAGAGACATTATAAAACATTGTTATATATAAAGCGCTTTACTTTTCTACATTACATAAAGATATATCGATTTTTTTCTTAAGTGTACGTGCTTGACATATTTATAAAATAGCAGTGTTTATTTTTGTAATAAAATCGAAAATTGACATTTAATTTGATGCAATCCACATTGTTTAGCGGCCAAGCGCAGTATTCCGCTCTCGGCGGCCGATGGTGTATTGCAATATATACAATGAAAAGCTGGGTTTCTGACATAATTTCAATCGTTTTGTTGACGCGGAAGTGCTTTTCGGTGGCCAAAAATACTATTGTGCCCTTTATTTAAACCTAAATCAATATTTTTTTACACTGGAAGGTTTGTACAGCGGAGATTTCGGGTTTATGTGCTTGTTAAGAATTACCGAAATCCCCGCTAAGAGGCAACATATGCTGATTTATGCTTTGATTAAACATTGATAACTAAATTGCAAAAGTGTATAGCATATTGTAAATAAGGTAGTACGATATCATTTGTTTCATCTGATTTGTTTGGAAAATACTTTCTGAAGACTTATTATTACTATGTCACGTTATATTTACATATACTTTTGTGTAACCAATGTTTAAAATGTACATTTTACCTTTTTTACATTCGTTTACACATTTTTCACATTAATAAACTATTTAATAATGGAAAAAATATTCTGATAAGAGTGTTTTAATGATTAACACTAATATGATTGTTTGCAAATAAACATTAATGCAAAGCCAAAACCCAAACATAATGACATATAGACCCTTTAAGGCGTAATATGGGGGATTGGCGTAAACGTGGGTGATTTCGGCTCTGGGCGTACGAATGTAGCAGTACCGAAATCCCCGCTAATTATTTTCCAAAAGAAGTAACCAAATGGGAGATAATACATGTCACTGGTTGCTAATGAAAAAAAAACAACACTATAATAATTTTGTTGACACTTAAAGGTTTGTACAGCAGGATTTCGGTACCGGCGCGCGTTTAAGTTCTTGTGTAGAATTACCGAAATCCCCACTGAGAAGCAACTTAATGCTGTCAAGAGTGCTTAATAATTAACATTAATATCATTTTTTGCACCTTAACATTCATGTGAAGTCAAAAACCATTCATACCGATGACCAATTGACCCTTAATATATTATTGGGATTTCGGTACTAGGCGGGCGAATGTAGAATTACCGAAATCCCCGCTATAAGTTTAGCTGCACTTTTAGTTTTAGTTTTTTTGTGTAAGTAAGCTTTATGCAATATATACAATCTACATAACATCCAATAGCATATAACAGGCACCATATGTATATGAGAAACAACAACAAAATATTTCTTAAACATTAACGTCAAGTATTACTGAACTTTTTGAAAGAACTTTTTTATTTACCACGGCCGGAGTTCATAAAAGCTCATTGGGATAGTCTTAACCTTAGTTTTTCTGCAATTTTCCGATGCTGGTATTTTGCAAAGAAACACTTAACATCTGAGCAATACAAAAAAAAACATGAAAAAATAAACATACTGAAAATTAAATATTATTTCACGCTTTGAAATTACTATTTTTCAAGATATTCAATATACATGTACATGTACACGGTAGCGGTAAAGTGTATTTGCCTACGACCGGCCGCTCCCGATGTCAGTCGCTGAAATCACGAATAAGACTTAATTATTTTATAAAATGACAACGTTTAACTATTTTAAACTGTTAGTATTTTGTTACAATATAGCGTGTCTTTTTTATTCGAAAGATCATTTTTATAATCAAGGGGTGTCAATAGTCAAAATTATTCCGGAAATCGTATTTGAGCCGTCAAGGATCGATTTTGAGATCAATGTAAATGTTAAAGCGGATTGGGGCGTAGTGACAAATTCGTTCGAGTGCGCGATCATTTGAGAAGAAATGATGTTGACACCGATTTTCCCTGGTCTTTTATTATTGATTTCTGATAAATTAGCTGCCGTCACGGACATGAACATTAACTGACGAAACCTCTTCGCTACTTTTCGAAAATCTTACAATTGCAAATATCCGCCATCTTGAAAATTAAAATGATCGATTAGCAAATTAAATCACTGCAGTAGCGCATTGTAAACGCTATGTTTACCATAATATATATATATATATATATATATATATATATATATATATATATATATATATATTGCTCATTTGCTAGATTACTGGTGACTGGTTTTAATTTTCTTAAGTCAAACGACATGCATATTTCATTTTATGTGCAAAAGACGTATCTCACTATGTTTTCGGACATTCATTGTCCGATACGATATGGTTCGACGATTTAATTTATTTTTGACGTTGTTAATTACATTGTCAATTTTTTATAGAATGACATATGCACATGCATAAAAATCCGCATGTACTCACCAGGAATAGCAACTAGAAGACTACAATAAAACAATTAGCCACGGCTCGGGCGGCTGATCTCCCTTTCATCCCTGTAAGGAACCTACTTTCTCAGACTCACGGTTTTATTTTCCAGATTGTAAACAATTGACATCCCTGAATAAAAATTAATATCCTCAATTTTAATCTCTAGTGTGCTGACTGAAGTATTGTCCTTGACTGGAACTACTGTCGATAATGTGTATTTGAGATTGAAACACGCCTTTGAAGAACTTTGTGGTTTCTTGTTTTATGCTTTGTTGTTTTTCAAAATATTTTGTCCGCCAAGGACGCAACGATTGATAAAAAGAACCAGATTGTGGTCTCTCTAAAGTGCTATGTTTCTACTGTCGTAATTTCTTTTACGAACAACACATTACTGATCGTGGACTTTATTTGATTGTTTAGACTTAAGAACGATGCGATGTCAGTCCATCCTTGAAAATAAATTGCTTTGCGCCCGTTTGTGATCTATTCCCGATACAAAAGTCCATGCGTCACCCGTTTACGATTACATAGGTCCGTTTAGAGCGTTCCAATTGAGAAAAATGGGTTTTTAAATATGCTTTTTCTATTTTCTCGCTGTTTTGCAACCGCACACGAACACATGTCAATGCGGTCAATGAAATTCAACGATCAACACGATCACCAAGATCAAAGCTCTTCGTTACGATACGATACAATTGTGGTACATTGTATATCTATTATATTATAATTTTTGCAAAGTAAACAATGAGTATGATTTCATATCACGTAGGTTTTATCGTCTTTTTTTCTGTGAATATGCTGTCAGATAGGCCATCAAAACGAAAAACGAAAATTAATTGTACGCACAATTTTATATATGCTATGCTATGCTATGCTCTGCTCTGCTCTGCTCTGCTCTGCTCTGCTCTGCTCTACTCTACTCTACTCTACTCTACTCTACTCTACTCTACTCTACTCTACTCTACTCTACTCTACTCTACTCTACTCTACTCTACTCTACTCTACTCTACTCCTACTCTACTCTACTCTACCATACCATACCATACCATACCATACCATACCATACCATACCATACCATACCATACCATACCATACCATACCATACCATACCATACCATACTATACTATACTATACTATACTATAATATACTATAATATTATATAATATAATATAATATAATATAGTGTCTCCATCGTGGATATATGTTTGGTGTAATTATTTTCACGCCTGCGCAGATACTTCGTTAAATTAGTGCATTTTCATCATATGCACAGTGTCACCGTAAACTATGTACCGTAGACGTGCCGCGTCTGGAAAAGGTTATAAGTGACTGTATTGTTGGGTTAAATATTAACGTGTATTTGCAGAAAAGAAACATATTTTAACCTAGTCGATTTGCTAAGCCGATTAAAGTGTTATCCAGAAGTATCCAGAAGTATCACTATTGAATTTGTCATCGTTTATTGAATAGATTTGAATTTAATCTATTAAGATTAGTGCAAATCTTTAAAATAATACACCTTTTTTGTACCAAAAATCTTAAAACATTCACTATGCACACTAATTAGATATACACATATATAAACGATATAAAATGTAAAATGTTCCATTAATTTATATTTTTCGCATGATATTTATTATGTTCTCGAATTATTGTTTACCAAATCAATTATGTTATGTATATGGTGTGTACTTTTTGGGCCGGAATAATAATTATTTCTCATTTCACAATAATCAGAATCAAATCACTGATTGTTTTTTGTTTTTATCCCAATATTAAAACAAAAACGTCTATGATCGAAAAATGAAGAGTATAGTGGATAATTTTCACTGTTTTCAGGGTTTTTTCTGAGTGTTCGCTGACTTATTCTGATGAAATCAAATCGACAGCATATGTGATATAAATATTGAGAGGAACAATTGTATTCACCAGACAATGAAATACTGCAACTGTATATAACGTGGAATAAAAAACTAAAAAACACCTAAACATTCTCTTAGTTCGTGAAGTTGACGCAACATTGAATATGATGACGTCTTTTAAAAGACTGTGAAACTATATGAAGATGGCCGATGTGTGTATACATGTATATCAAATAGAATAATAAATATTGGGCGCTCTTGCATTTTGTGTGTTCCATCATTATATAACGGTTATCTCATTCTATTTGATCTGTGTTAACCGTCAACCGCATTCGGTAATGCATAGCTTATATTAATACAATCAGGAAAGCGTGTTTCGAAAAAACCAAACAATTTTCATCATCGCACAATAGGGTAACATAAATTTTAATACAATATAAATAGGGAAACTCATATGATTCGCGTAATGTGAAAATAATTATCATGCTATAATTCGACCACGAAACTTAACGTGACTTAATACTGAACAATACGGAATGGAGCTACGCTGGCCGTATATGACATAAGACCCATTTTCGCATATTATCTTATCAATGCTTATATGAATTTGATTGCTATAATCCAATGCGTATTCGACACGGAATTATTGTCAAGGTTTTTAATTTTGTCAATATTTATCATATTGCTGACATCAATATCCATACTGTTTTCATTTTCAGTCGAGAAATGATATTAATTGTTATCAAGATTATTTGTATAGTACGGTAGCGTTCTCTACACAAGTGAGATTTATTTGTACTGGTAAATTGCTGTCATTCTCACCATTCGGACTCGACGATCGGCTCGAATAAAAATGTTAGTCGCTTAAAAGTACAAATTACTCATATTGAGCACGATTATTTTTGTTATTATTATTATTATTATTATTATTATTATTATTATTATTATTATTATTATTGTTATTATTATTATTATTATTATTATTATCATTATTTTTTTTTATTTTTTATTTTTTTTTTTATTATTATTATAAAGATTTAAGAAACTTACACCTAAAAAATCCCATTGGAAAAAAAAACCCAAGGATAAAAAAAATCCCATGGGAGAAAAAAATCACAATTCACAGCGTTAAAATCGCGAGAATTGTTCATCATTTGTTAAAATGTAGTGTTTCTGAACGTTACATGAACAAATCTCTAAAAATCAGAAAAAATCCCATGGGATTTTTTTTTCCATTAAAAAATGGGATTTTTTATCTATCAACAAAAATTGAACGAAAATAAGCACAAATGCTTTAACAAATCTTAAAATCGATAACTTAGCCTAAACGCACGTGTTTTATTTTTTGAAAATCCCATGGGCTTTTTTCACCCATAAAAAAAGCTGGAGAAAAATCCCATGGGAGAAACCGAAATCCCATGGGAAAAAGAAAAAAATCCCATGGGCTATTCAACTTTGCAAATAAAGTTCATAGTGAAGAAAACGCGTTATTTAAGCAAAAATAACCAATTATTAATCACAAGTAAGACTTTTATCTTATACTTTATCACAAATAAGCAAATCTTCAAGAAAAAGGTTACTTAAGTTTGCGAAATTTCGGTTTCGCAAAGTTTTTCCGGTGGCCGTTTTCATTGACTGCATTGGCTGATTTGAGAATACGACCAGAACATTGGAAACATGTCCGCGTCTTTGTAATACTGTTTTACTGCGTGTTCAGCATGAATCAATTTTATATCTAATGAAAAGGCTTAATAGATAGAACAGTTTTACACTCAATCTCAATACAGTTTGTGCGTCCACCTTTTATTTTCAGAAGATTTTCAGCGCGAGAACGTTTGCACTTAAAGGCTATTTTCTCATATTTATTACTAACTTCCATATTCCTGTCAACATGTTAACATGTTAAAGTATAGAGAGCAGTGGAAGCGAAGACTCACTTTAATGCATTGCATTTCAACTCGCGAGGTATATCGGGTCAATTTTCGGCCACTGTGTGTGAATGTCAGAGTTGACATACAGGTCATCGCTGCGTCTCTACCCTATGTGCTGATCGGAGTTCGCGGCCAAGAAAATAATCGTTACATAATAAAGACGCTATAGCGTGAACTAGGTGAACTGGAATTTTCTTTAGACCAGACAGATGTTAAATGAAGATATCCAGCGATATCATATGGTATGTCAATAATAGATTCTTAATGTGTTTTACAACAATACCATGATAAATATTATTTTTAATTAATTTAACAATATAAAGAAGTGAAACTCCAGCTGCTGGAGCAGTATTGAATTTTTATTAAAAACAATTAGTTGGTCCTTTATTTAAGGCAAGTGACCGATTGCCCAAACAGTACAAAACAGCACAATACAGCACAATACAAAGCAACATAAACACAAAATATGAATAAAGCTGGGGTCACCGCCTTGGAACGGTCAATGCAAAGCATTGGGGGTTTAAACCTGGTTATAGAACGCTCAACCTCACACTTGGCCCAGCAATATTCATAATACATTTAAGTGTAAATAAAATTTAACGTCATAGCATTGTAACTCAAATTAAACAATAATAAAAGGGAATTAAAACGCATTCAATTTAATTACTATTTAATTACTCAATTGCATTGAAGATACAAGAGTAACAGAATTACAACTTTTTGACGAACGATCAAATAAAACTATTAACAATTGTCAACTACATTCCTTCTTTATAGAAAAGATTTGAGAATGTAGAATCATAGAGTTAATATCTCAGATAATCATCGCGCAAATACAGGAAGAAGTAGCAATAATGGGTGTAAAAATTCCATATTACATAGCTTGGTTGTTTATGTGACTGCTAAACAAATTAAAAATAATTAAATCAAACAAGAAACGCCTATCAGAGAGAAAATATAAATAAAATGGAACGTTATAAACCCAATGACCTATGCATGTAGATTACAACTGGGAAAGTCGGTCGTATGACGTCACAAAAATTTCATAATGACATAATGACGTGAACAAATTACAAGGGCAGTACTAAATTAAAATATTAATGGGGCTGTGCTACTAATAAAACAAGTTTACGTGATTTAATATTAAGAAGCAAATGAATACAAATGGTAATTCCATTAAAGCGACATTATTGGAATCAAACAGTATATAGGTGTTTTGACAACTGAAGACAGAAATGATTTGATGTACGATTTGAGTCCAAATGTAGTTTACATGCAGATTTGTTCATACGACACAATGACACAATTTTATTCAACAGTGAAAAATGCCTATAATGTAGTATTCATGCAGATTTGTTCATACGACACAATGACACAATTTTATTCAACAGTGAAAAATGCCTATAATATCACTAATGATTCCAAATTTTAAGGGAAGAAAGATATAGTGAATCGAAAACCATTAAACACGTGTTTTTAAGTACATAAGCATCGTATCCTTTTGATAAAAACAAGTTAATTAAATTGAAAAGTTTAATATGAACATTTGGTTTAACATATTTTAATTTGCGGACACGCTTCAAAACATCTCCGTAAAATGATGGATGGGAGATTCCATTATTTAAATGCCATTTTAAAGAAACATTATATTTTGAAATTAAATCACCATACTTAGAGTAAAATCTAGCAAATTTATTTCTTAGGTTATGATACAAAAAGCCTTGTTTTAGCAATTTTTTAGTTAATATTAGATTACGATCATTAAAATCTTTAATACACGAACATGCTCTGGCATAACGTACCAACTGCGAAATGTAAATACCATAGGAAGGTCCTTTAGGGATGTTGCCATCTAGAAACGGAAAATTCACAATTTCAAAGTTAAAATCGTCCCGTTTGTCGTATAAACTAGTTTTTATCAAATTATTATTAATAGTTAAATGTAAGTCTAAATACGCAGCGTCTGTATTGGATATACACGATCTATTTAAGACTAGTTCTTTTGGGTAGATTTTGTGAATATATTGTTCAAATAATGGATTATCTAAATTAAGTATGTCATCAATGTACCTACTAGTAAGGTTAAAACAATTAATCAAATCTACTTGCTTAGTTTTAGATAATTCTAACATAAATTCGCTTTCATAACAATATTAAAAAATGGTCAGCTATATGTGGCGCAAAATTAGTACCCATAGGAACGCCAATAATTTGTTTAAATATTTTACCATAAAATTCAACAAACAATTTATCCAAAAGAAAAGTAAGGGTTGCACAAAAGTCAAGACCAGTCCAAATGATGTAATTATCTAATATCTGATTAGTAAAAAAAGCTGTTTTAGTGTTTAAAGCTAGATACAAACATTTCTCTCTAGCAAAAGTTTTTTCAATCAAAGAAACAAGTTTGGATTTTATTAAAGCGTGAGGAAGCGTTGTATATAGTGTCGAAAAATCATAAGTACTAACCTGTGACACCTTATATTTTTTTTTTCAATTTTATCAATAACTTCTAAGGTGTTTTTTATTGACCAAAATAGGTTAATATTACTATTTTCATAAACTTTATTACAAAATTTAGCTATATGATATCTAATAGCACTCAATGCAGATGTAAGATACACTGATAATTGTTTGGTGGTACAAAACACTGAATTAGCGATAAAACGACTTTTATATGGCGTCTTATGTAATTTAGGTATCCAGTAAAGTGATATCAATTTCTTGTCAGTAATATTGACTATTACATTTAACTTTATGCATTGGGCAATATGGTCGGTAATAATTTCATTAGGTTGCTTATTGTACTCACAATATGATGTAGTTTGTGAAAGTTCTTGTGAAATAGTTTGAACATAAAACACTCGTCATATTATGATAACATTATTAGCAGCCTTATCAGCAGGAACTAACACGAATTTAGATTTTAAGTCTTCAAGCAATTTACAGAGATTTTGTTTATTAAATTTATGTGAATGTGGTAGGGCCAAAGGATGTGTATCATAAAAACATATTTTATTCATGGCCATACTAAATATTTTTGTTTTCCAATCATTGAGTGCAGTAATTTCAGCATTTTCCTTCCTGCACCATTTAGTGCAATAATCATGTAAGGATGTTACGATATTCTTAATGCAGTCATCAAAATCAACAGGAATAGGCAGTCTGTACTTAGGGCCTCTGCGTAGCAAATTTCTAAGGTTTTTATTTTGAATGAAATTAAGGTCCCCAGTAATAACATGTCCAACTGGACCATATATATATTTAGAACTAGTACAGTCACATAATTTAGGACAATTTCTTATTACATTTATATCTGTGGAAATAGAATTATAATTAAAAACGATACTTCTTACAGGTTTACTATATTTGTAGCAAATTAGTGGTGATTCAGTATTGCGGAAATAAGGGGGAATCAACCGACGTACATTTTTATCATTGAATATTTTAGGAAGGTCAATTAAATCAAGACCTTTGTTACAAAACTCAATTTTGATACGATTTCTAGTTTTGTTAAGTACATTTTCAATAAAAGGTTTAAGATAGTAGTCAGTGAAAGATTCAATAATACAAGCACATTCATATAGAGGGTCAGATTGAAGTAAAATAAGTTTACATTCCTTATCAATATGCGCCAACGAAGAAACAGAAAGAGAGCAAAGTGCACTTAGTAATTTATGTTTACCCCCATTTTGTAATACTGTGTAGCAATCATTTAAAGAAAGCAGACGTTTAAATTTACGCCTTAAGTTACCATTTTTCCTAATGCCATGTGAACGTTTATTTCTTAGACGTTTACTAAACAGAGAAAATGAATTAATCGATTTATTTTTAGAAATTGTTCCAACATTTAGAATATTATCATTTAATCCAAGTGGGTAAGCTGATTGCAAACGTTTAATCCATTCAAATTCTGACATGCACCTTGCTTTTAATTGGCACTGACTTGAAGTACTATTATTAAAAATAAGTTGCTCCACAGGTTGAATTGAAATATTTGTTACGCTATGACCTGTTTTATTAAAGTGCTGGTAAATGAAGTTATAAAATTTATTGTTATTTTTAATTTAAAAAAAATGTTCCCTAAAACGTGTTTTACGTGATCTACCCGTCTGCCCAACGTATTGCGCACCACAACAGGGTACATTTCAAGTAATAACATAAACCACATGCATAGAATTTCATGAGACATCGGATTTAATATTAACTGAAAATTTGCGGTTATTAACCGATGAAAGAATAAAAGAGGACATTTTAAAAACTTGCAACATAAACACTTCCTGGAGTTGCACTTATTTATTGTAGGATACCGATTAAGAATTATGCCATCATATTGACTAATGAATTAAGCATGAGCGCAATGATTCTCGATACTGTTAAAAATCGAATCAAATAGCAACGCCAGACAAACCACTAAAACAGGTTTGTTCGAAGAACGCGCGTATAATTATTTAAAATATATACGGATACTTCGCGTGTGGCCGGTTGACTCATATGTTATAATTTCACTTCCATTCTTCTTTTGGTTTTCTGTTTTGTATCTATACGTTTATGACCAGCAATATGTAATAATGTAAAATAAGCCGCGAAAACTCCGCGTATCATCCCGTACTGCGTTTGCTGCAGCTAAGAACTGCACAGAAAAAGACATTCGCTATCTTTGATCTCATTCATTGAAGTCTTTACCTTTCATTAACTGCAACCACAATCAACGCCGTATATCTTTTTTAAAGATATTTCTTGTTTTATCATGTTTGGAGCATAAATTCGTTAGTATGAAAGGGCTTAAATCTAAACTTCATTATATCGAAAGAGTACATAACAGAAGGTGAAGGGTACAAGGCTCGTAACATGTTCTATAGTATTTTGCAAATATGTTGTAGTTATCGACCTTTTCTTCTCTTACTTGAACGAAACATCAATCGAAAAGTGTTGAATGGATTGTAATAAAAGCTCAAAATATATTCATACAGGGCTTAACTAGGTAGTGCAGAGTACTAACACTGAGCACAGCATTTCAAAATATTCTTCCCATTTAAATTGTCAAAAAAGGAACTCTACATCTTAAGCAAATGTGTGAAATATAATACAAATTCAACGGAACTACACTATCAGATATGGTTCCTTGTCTCAGTAATCAAACGAATACTTATAACAGAAACAAGCACTGTACATTTTGTCATGGAGAAATATAAACCAAACTGGAATGTTTAACTGCTGTTATGATATGCAAAAACGAACAGTTTTCAGAGGCAATCGAAATAAAGCGATCTGTCTTTGAAACTGAAAACTGCACTATTGTGTTCGATAAAAATCAACGTATTCCGTACCTCTTTAACGAAACATCCGAGCGATTCTAAATTGGAGCATGCTTGCCATAATTAGCACTCCGTCATTCGGTTTCCGCACGATAATTTGTATGCATTCTGCTTTGTATGCAATGAGTTAAAAGTTAATGCATTTCATCCACGTTGTTCTGATTTTACATCAGAAACGTTTTCGTTTTCTGGTCCCTTGAAGACATTGCCTGTGTCTTCAAAACACGGAAACACAATTCTACATCCTGAGGTGTCTGAGTAAATTGTCGTGACTGTAAATAGTGTTTACGTCGTAACTGTAAATAGTGTTTACCATCTAAAATAATGTTAACCACTTCAACAAAGTATCATTTTAAGAAAATATTGTCTTCAATTCAATGTTTACTTGATTTCTGTCTGCATAATCCAAACTGCTCGGATGACATCGGTAGTTAAGTCGTTTATTCGATAAACAAAATATACTTGAGTCGGGACATAAACGACTCTTGATTAATTATGAAAGTGAAGGTTCACTTTACTCTCTGGACAAGTATGATAAATAAATGTTTTTATACACCATTTCATTAAAAATCTAAGGAAAATCTTCATGTTGTCAATTTAAGGTTTATTATGAACTGACTGATATAAAAATCACCGTATTGTTCTTCTCAACGCCAAATTAAATATTTGCAGGGGGAAAGTAAAGTGTATTGTCCTGGCATACGACTGTACCAAATGGTCAGTGTGTCTCGAATATTAAATGGTAGAACATCTACGCTGTCTCTGTTAAGATAAAGCTGATCCCGTTACAGATAGTCGACGAGAGACGATAGAGACGAGCCTTGGCGAGTGGTTCAGATTTTCATGCCGAGCAAAATAAACTTTGCTTTATTCGGCACCGACCTAGTATTCGATTTATCCCATCAATGTTCTTAGTCGTAAATTATTTCTTTAAAAATAGAATAGGAAAATCGAACTAGATCTACACGGAAAATCCCATAGTTATTTTAAGCAAACATTGTTTTTTATTATTTTAATCGCGCCGAGCCTAATACATAACAAAAAGATCAGTAACTAACCTGTTTTTCTGTTTATCATACCTCTACGTCCTCGATATTTAAGAAATAATAAAAAACACACTCAACAACTGCAGCTTTAGCGTAAAAGAACATGCATTGTGTCGTATGACGTGTTAATAATGACGTCACGAGTACGCGCACTTAATATTTGTAAATAATGTTTTTTTGCTTTTTGAGTTGCATTATGTGTTAAAAATATATTTCATCTTGGTATCAAATTGTTTGTTTTGTTGAATCTGATTCGATTTTACTAAACATGATTACTTTATAGTTGATTCCGAGTAATATGACCATTCTCCGCCGCGCGTGATAGCTATATTTCAGCACTGCCGAAATAGAGGAAAAATTATTCCACAGTGGTTTATTTCGACAATGCACGTCTGATGATGGGATAAAACATAATCCCTTAATCTGAGAAGAATTTATTACCCCGACAAATATTTATGATTCTACCACGGCACGTGACTTGTTTTCTATATACAAAGAAGGAAAACTACTGTTGGTTATTACCCCGATATACCAACGGTTGTTTTTAGTGACGTCACTTTGATTGTCCGCGCACAATTTATGAATGAAGACGACGTCATTTGATTTTAGTTGTTGTTGTGACGTCAAGTTTTGCGGAAAAGTGGAGGACGTTCGGTGAATATTATTCTTATTTATAACCTTTATATCGCGGCTACGCCCTCTTGGTTTAATTCCTACGCATCGGAACTTCATACCGTTGGTTATTACCGCAATAACCAACGGTTACCAGTCGATTATTTCTTAATTCTACCACGGCACGTGACTTGTTTTCTATATATAAAGAAGGAAAACTACCGTGGGTTATTACCTCAATATACCAACGAAGATAAGTATGACGTCACTTTGATTGTCCACGCACTATTTATGAATGAAGACGACGTCATTTGATTGTCATTGTTGTGGTGACGTCACTTTTTCGCGGAAAAGTGGAGGACGTTCGGTCAATATAATTCTCATTTATAACCTTTAAATCGCGGATAACTTATTAACAAAATCGTGTTAGAATCGAAATTATCGACGTGTAAGCATTGGTTATTGCGGTAATAACCAACGGTATGTCGTTCCGATGCTTGTTATCAAACCACTCGGGCTACGCCCTCGTTGTTTTATTCCTACGCATCGGTACTCTATACCGTTGGTTATTACCGCAATACCTAACGGTTACCCATCGATTATTTCTTAAATATACAAGGCTTTACTAAACTGAACGGGAATAAATAAATAATAAATAACCACAAACACGATGGAGGTATTTCTACTGAATTTATTGATATACCAAAGAATATACAAACGTTATCGATAGTATTTTGTCACAGCTTCTGATAAGGGTCTCTGCACTGTGACCACAGCATCCTTCTTGTACAAAGGTATATCATACACTGGATTGTAAGAGGGGGCGGAGTACATTGCGAAGGATTAATACAAATAGAACTAAAATGAGAACGATGCAAAATACATTTTATAATCATCTAAGCTTTGATAAAGGAAAGATACTTATGATAATGTCTGTAATAACCACACACGTGTTTACCGGATCAAAGGGTCATGTTCCCTCCCCATATGAAAACATAGCTTATATCTTACTTGTTTATGCCTTACAGATTTAATCAAGATAAAAGAATGTGAGAACATGCTGTGCCCATCATACACTTATCAGAATCAATACCGAGTTTAAATAAAAATCTCAAAGGTTAAGGTGGTACGGAGGGAGGATCACACGTATTCCAGCCGACCTAAAATCGCGTAAATTTTGACCCCATGCAATAATAAAATATAAATTTTCACAACAAATAATCATTTATAGTTGTGTTCGTTGTTTATTGTTATAAGAAATCCTGTTACAAAAAGGGGAATATTTAAAAGTCGGCGAACATACGTTTGTTAACCTTCTATTTTAAGCGAACATTTCATCCTAATCATATTTGCTAATTTTGTCAAACAACCCCAGTGAATATGTTAGCTTTGTTTGAGTGTACGACCACATGCACCATAAACGTCTGTGAATGAAAAATAGCGTGTGTTGTCAAACGAGTAATATACCTAGTAGCATTTCTATAGAATGTGTAAACTTACCAATTACACGTTTTTTGCACGTAAAGTTACGCTTGCTACCCTGGTTGGAAAAGCTGGAGCTTGCAAATCGCGACCGGGACGAGAATCGCCCGCAGTTGGACTTCTTGAAAACGCAATTTCTCTACTGGTTTTGTTCTTTTATTCCCATGGAAGTCGGATATAGCATTCATCCGGCGGCTCTTCTTATACCAGCAAGAACAGCATATTTTAGCGTCGGACGTTTTCTTACGCTGTGCCCTTGCTCGCTTGAGACCCTCCGGTTGCCAATATTTTACGCATAATCCTTCTGAGTGCGACATAGTCGCTAGACGGATCGAAAGATGGACGAGATTAGCTTTACAGATTGAAGCCTTAGAAGACGGAATTGGCGGACCCAGGTAGAAAAGTGTTTTCAAGAAAGACTTTATGATTGCTATGGAAGTGTCCCCGGGCGGCGGTACTTTGATAGTAAACTGTTTGGATGCCATCAAAAATTAAATTGCCCAAATAAGAGGATTTCTGCAGTGCACTTTGGAATTGCGTCAACCAAAATATGCATAAATAGTATGTATACTTTGGTTGACGCAATCGCAAGGTGCTAAGTATCCGAGAGTCCTTATCAAAGCTGTGTTAGTAGTGATACGGAGTTCAAAAAATGTCACTGGCTTTGGTGTTCCAAACTACTTGTGTCACCAATAAGTATTTGAACTGCATTTCGAAGGAACACTATGCTTTCTGTTATCATCTTCTTGGTTAGCGGAACTAACACAATATTTCATTAGATTAGTACCATAAACGAAAATGTAACCAATACCTTGCACCCGTACACTAGTTATATAATGTGGCAGAAAAGTTTCTTCAATATGTATTTTTGTTTTCTCTATTAAACGTAAAGGGGGTCCAGTTAGAAATGTAACTGGTTTACTATTTATTAATTAATTGATTTCATCATTAAGTGGTAGGTTGGCCGAGAAGATTGCATTAATATAAATGACCATTTTATGTCAATATTATAGCGTGTATACTGAACCATATTAACTAAGTATGACACCCAAACGTATGTGATCATGGTTAAAAGGAATTAAAAAAAAATAAGGTGATTTAAAGTTGTTGCATTACTTGGAATTTCCCCGGTAAAGAATCGATTATCGATTCGGATGATTTACAAATTATTGAGATAACGTTAAACAAGCGTTTCAGCTCCACACATGTTACAGTACTTCTTTAGATGCAAATGCTCAATAGTTAATATGTGTTGTTGCTGTTTTAATTGGTGTATTGCTATTAATTATGAGTTTAAACACCGCGAATTATATGCTGAAAGGTTCATAAGCACAGACACGCAGTACAGCGTTGATATTGTTAATATCTGGTTAACATACAGCACGTATGATGTTGTGTATATTCAAATATACATTGGCGCGTAATATCTAACACTTCGCGTACCTTCTAGTTAGTGCTTTCTATGACATAATTGTGGTATACAAAATAATATGTTATTTGCTTGGACGTAGGCGCATTAATATTCGCCTTACAACAAGTATGCACATATTTCTGTCAAATACTTATTGCAGTCCGGAACACATTCTATTGATAGAGCAAATACAAAGATATGTTATATTGAGAGCGTTGTAGCTATAGAAAACCTCTCGACCAGAAGATTTCCGTGTAGCTATTTGCATACAATATAATGAAGACACTGTCATACACATACTGTATCACAATAAGTATGTCATTAAACTGCGTAGTCTGCAATATTCTTTCATTTCATGTCCTCAATACATACGCGATGTACGTACGAAAAACAGCTCATGTAACGTGATCATCGAAACGAATACTATTAATCTTGTTTGAGAAACTGTTTAGGCCTTCCGGTATGCATCTTACCTAGGCGACGCAGATACCCCGGTTCACGTTCTAACTGCGTTTGATTGAATGTCAACAAAGCGGGCTAATCGGATTTACTGAGGGTTCATCCATTTCCCCGACAGTACAGAGACAAATATTCATTGAAAATTAATCAATGCTATCCTTTTTTTATTGCCTGGACCAATAACACAAGGCCGTCTCAGTATCAAACCACAGCGAGTGTGTAACATTATTGATTAAACGATATGATACAAAATTGTGTGGCTTTTGTTCCATGAACAAATTATAAGATTATTTCAGTTATAGATGGTTTTGGTTGCGGATTAGCTGCCATCACGGATGCATGTGTACCATGGATGAGGAACACTTTGTTGCATTGTATTAAATTTACACTATCCATCTTGAAACAAAACCGAATCCATATAACAATTATTTCATTAAAATTGAAGACTCAGTCGGACTGGCAAAAGATACAGGCATAAGAGACAATAAAGTATTGTGTGACTTAAATTTGAACACCCAACTAGATCCAGATAAATGTAAAATCGCCCCAATCTCGCAGCAGATTGCACTCGATCAATGTATACAAGTTCCCACACACTTTACTGAAAGTTCGCCCTCTATTAATGATTGTTTTATTGTATTAAACAAAGAGTCTGTTATTTCTTCTGGGGTAGGTGAACCATTCCTTGATAAAGTTATAAGATGTCATTTGTCCCGTATTCGTTATTCTTAAATTTAAAAGACCCTCCTCTCTAAGTTATAAACGTAAAATTTGGAAGTACGACTCAAGGAACTACGACTCTTTTAGAAGCAACCTATTAAATATTTAGTGGAACAACGTGTATAGTGAAAATATCGATTCCTTTACTAAAAATCTACCAAACGTTGTACTAGATACAGCAGCGGATTGCAAACCAAAAAAAGACATCACTGTCCGCCCAGCCGAACCGTTTTTGGTCCCTTATTATTCCTTGTATATATATAAACCACATTGCGAAAGACATTTAAGCTCAATCAATTTATTTGCAGACGACATTAGTTTATTCGTAATTGCTGACACTCACTTTTTATATTGCGTAAGAGGGACAAACCCTATCATATTCCTATTGATATGAACGATACTCCAATTCCCTCAATTAATAGTAACGCACATTAAGGCGTTATTTTGTCAAATGATAGAAGCTGGCATTAACAAATTGTATTAAATTCAAGGCCTTTTCATGCGTCGACATTTTAAAAAAGATTCGTTTTCGCCTTGATCAAAAATGTCTTGAAATAATTTACTTTACGTTTATTTGACCAATTTTAAAATATGCCGATGTTGTATTGGAAAATCGTACGATGTATGAAAATTTTAAAATTCACACTGAAGCTACCCGACTGGTGTCTTCAAGATTACTTTCTAACGTAGTTCGCTGGGAAAATCTAGGCACAAGAAGTCCAAACACAAACTCATTCCTTTCTTCAAAATGGTCAAGGTCTTTGTCCAGAATATTTATCCTCACTGTCTCCACAATCAGTTGGCGGGCGATCTACAAGATCGTTACGTAATTCATCCCGCTTGAATGGTTCTCGGACTAGGACTTCTCTGTACCAACATTCCTTCTCACCGCCTTGGAACGGTAAATGCAAAGCATTGAGGGTTTAAAACGGTTTTAGAGCGCTCAATTTCACACTTGGCCCACCAATATTTATAATATATATAAGTGTAAATAAAATTTAACCTCATAGGCTTGCAACTCAGATTAAACAATAATAAACCTCGTAGTAATCCATTGTTTTATTATGGCAAGCAAAGCAAACAAATGCTGCACAAACGTCTAAGAACTAACTGTAGTTAACTACTTACTTTTTACTGGTCTTTCCATTACATGCAACTTTTAGATTAACTTTAGAGAGAACTATAGGACAAAACACGGATATATAACTCCGCACATTACTGTATGGAGATGATAATCTTTCCCTAATAGATAATTTTGCTTTGTTTGATGCAGTCTATAGTTTCATCGAAGGCTCAGGATGGTTAGGAATGGTATAACTACCGGTTCTCTTTGGTTCAACATTTTACAAATAATTTCTTTGATTATAATTACATAAACATTTTTTTATTAATACACTGTTTTAACATTGTTAAAACAACTTTGATTCCAATTATACTCACACATTTGTTCAACTCATTATTAATTATTATGTGTTTTCAATGCAATTTCCGTCACTATGTTTTTAAATATATTACTGAGGAATGGAACCATATTAGCTTAGCTTAAGTTCCAATCCTTTGAACTTATGATGTTTGTAATATATGTTGTGAACACATTCTTGAATAAATATATTTTTAACCAAACAGCATTATACAAGGAAGTTTATTAAAAATAATGTGATAAAATTACATTTACACAAAGTGAAACTTCAGCTATACATAAAGTAGAGCAGCCTTATTATAATAAGCGACCATTTAATGAAACGGAACACGTACAATAAAAATGAAAAGCAAACACATAAACACTATTTAAAATGGTTTCGTCTCGTTTGAACGGTCGATGAAACGATTTTGGGGTTTAAGCCGTTTTGAATGAGCTGCAAACCCAATATCGGCACAACAATATTTACAAAGCATTCAAATATAAATACAATTGAACCACATAGAATCACAGTATAACTTAAATAGCAAGTAAAGAGAATATAATTTTAATTGGACAACTCTACGGTTGTATACAAACAAGGGCACTATCATTTGAAAACACGCAGGCATGATAAAATGAAACCGAATGAGTATCGACTACAATAGGTTGACATTCCAATCACCATCGTACAATTCAGCAACAAGCTGCAAGTATCGTCGTTTAACAATAAACTGCCAATTACATTTTAAAATTATAATTTATATTGATTATTAATATTTGTTGTCAATGAAATATTGTCGTACGTTCAATTTGCGTTGTGAATCCAATCTCGGCGTGTTTCCTAAATCGTCTTAAGTTCAATGTGTGGTTTGAATATAATCTGATCATAAGCTCAATTTGAAATGTCAATCAAATCAATTCTTAATGTTGATGTGTGATATCAATTTACTATCACTGTAGGTTCAATTTGTATTATTAATTTTAATTTCGTCGAAAGTTCAATTTGTGTTGCAAATCAAATTATGTCGTCATTTTATTGTTTAATACCTATTCAATCTCGTCGTCAGTCCATTTGTGATGCTTATCCATCTCTTCTGCAGTTTAAGTTGTGGTTTCCTTTTCTGATGCATGCATGGCAACTACTTCAATGCGCTGTGTTGCTATGTTCGAGGGTGTCAAGCATTCTTCGTTATTAACAGCAGTCTGTGGGGTTGCAATGGGGTTCCGGTAAACAGCTAACATCTGTTGGATAGAAAAATAAAGGAATACAAAATTATATTATCAATAATGAAAATACAATAATTGTGCTCTCGACACATGCATTTTTAATAGTATAATAATTATTTATATATAACTAAGCTTTTGAGTTATAAAGTGCAGTTAACCTTTGGGAGGAATATCAGCATCTCCGAGACGAGAGTTCCGACGAAAGTGCACACGGAAGTGACTCCATTCAGTTCAACCGGTTTGTCCCCAATAATCCGCGACAGGAACAGGCCCACGGCACTCAGAATGAGAACGTTGTACAAGCATATACCGATCGTCTTGGAGTCGTTTAGGGCGTCAATGTGCACCTAATGTGTATATATACCGAGTACTAATTGTAATCATGCATTTGCAGGATATCTAACTGTGTGTTAACATATTTTAACAGATTAACCGTATAAACTTAGATCAAAATATTGCAATTGAATATTTGCAAACAATTAATTTCTAAAATGTTCGCACTGCTGCTGTTTACCAGTGCAGAGATGAATAGATGTTGGAACAAACAGTAGAAGTCGCATCAAAATGATATTATCACCAAAGACACTTCTTCAGTAACAAGGTAATATTAAATGAAATGATTGTTTTATTTCGTGATGGTAAAAGCCAAACAAAACTAATAAAAGCTTGCAAAAGTATGTCAAAATAAAATAATGTATAAGGTTATGACGGATAAACGATTCACAGCTGTGTCAATGCACATTAAATAAATAGGCGCATTGTGAGGCACATAATCATTGTTGATAAAATGACGTACTTGTCTGGTTTCCCATGCCAAAATAGCTCCGATGGAAATAAGAGCGCCATTCATAATTTGAAAGGTCCAGATGAAATAGGAGTAGTGTTCCGAGTCACAAACGCGGTAAAAAGATACAAGTACCACCTTTTCCCCACTTTCTGTGGTCACCTTTGAAATATTAAAAAAACATTGTCCAACAACCGGTACACATAAAACCTAATTACTCCACTTATTAAATTTTCTTTAATACAAAATATATATTGTTTTGTTTATCAAACTAAGTATACATTCTCTTTCTTTAGTTCCTGCTCGATCACTCGCTGCGGCGAGAAACTCTCCCAAACTATCAATAAAGCTGCTTCCATGGTTACGACTATTCCGATGATGACCAGTAGATGTTTGTCACTAATGGACTGAACAAATAAAGCAATATAACATTGATATGCACACGAATTAATCATTGGTATCATTATAGTATTAAGTAAGGCTGTGTATTTATAAAAAATCGGTGGAAAAACAAACAAATAAACGTTACTTATTTGAATAGCAAAACGATTGTATTTGTGTTAAATTTGCTTAATTTGGCAAACCATTTTCCGTTTCATTTTTTTGTTGTTGAAAATTCTGTGAACTCTCCATGTCTTGGAAAGCATTGAACCGAATGCAGAAGCGAATCCTATCCAGAAGAAAAACAATTGTACCTAAATGAAAAGGAAAATCATAATGCTTAACGCAGATCTCGTAATAATTAATAAGAAAATAGGATATCATGTATTAATGATACAAACGCGTAATAAGGATGAATACATAACACGCCTTGCAGTATGGGGACAAACATTACAACCATTATATGATTATATGCTTTGCCTTCTACTGCCAAAAGCTCTATATGAAACTCAAGAAATATAGAATAACACAATAAATACATATTTTGCTCTTTTCATCAGCAGCGAACAATAAATATCGTAATATATAAAGCTTACCGCACAAATTGCTTTGGTTGTCGTTGCCGTTGTCTTTATAATTATAGTTACATACAGAAGTAAACAACCAGCTAGTAGTATGCTGTTTATATTTGGTGATGACATTTTCACTATCCTGAAAAGATTCGCATGAAATACGTTTATTTTCATACTCAAGTTATAAAAAAATATGTATTTTAATAGCAAAACATGAATTGCTAATTTGCACGTTTTTGAAGAAATAGACTGCTATAAAGACACATAGTCGAAGCATTTTATCAAACGTCTTAATTAATGCAGACTCAGCCGCCAAAGTTTTATCTAATGCTAGAACGTGTGTTTCATCTAAATGTAAATATTAAAACTGACACGCTACGCATTTTACCTGTGTTTCCTCCAAATAACATTGCAAACGAAACAAGCGATTGTGAAAACTATTCCCACACCAGCAAAAACACACATCGTACAGTATAATGACATAGGAATGGACTTCTCGATGAGCATTGTGCGAAGAGAATCTATTGGAATAATACCGTCTGAAAACACGAAAACAAAATATTGCTCTTATTATCGCAAAACTGTTAATAATTCATTTAAATATATGATTCACTAAAAGAATGTTTTATGGTTCAATTAAAAAAAATATTTTTGAGCAAAATATCGCATTTTTCATGTATATATATATGATCCGATTGTTCATTCGCACAGATGCATGAACTCATACCTGTATAAACCCCTAAAGAAGACGTATAGACAAAAGCGCTATTGGTATTGACACGAATCACTCATAATATATAGCACGTTGAATAATTGCAAAACCATACTGGTATCATTTCTATATCATAATATCTTTGCAACTGTATCGATGATGCATTCAGACGGAGTGTTAATTTGTTTTATTTGAAACGACTAAGAGATGCATGTTAGTCTGACCTTTCCAAATAAGTGCTTCTTTTATCCACTCATATTGGGAATTTTTGCCATTTCCCTGCCTAAAATATGCCACCACTATTGTCTTCGCATCTGTAAAAATCATATGAACTTTAAAAAACTTCAAATCAATATAAATGTATCTGAATCAAACCCTTTTGTAATCAGAAAGACTTTACCTTACGTTATTTGTCATCCATACAATACATATGTGTTGCTGGAAATAAGTTTATTTGAACGAATTGTGTTCCTTATTTAACCTTGCGGTATACTCTCAAGAACAAATGCAATATGACTTTTAAGAACGCATTTATTTTTAGCATGTGCATGAGGTTCCATTACCTTGAATGCGTTGCAATTCGACATTTGGATTGAGAGCCCCCTCTTCAAACCTAATTCTACCAGATGTCCCTACAAAATCTACCCTTTCAATGCAGTCAGCAGTTGTTTTCACCATTTCTTCGAAGAATTCTAAAATAAATAGGAAATTGATGTAGCTGATTGATAATGGTACAAATGAGGTTCGGTAATAAATGCGCATGCGCTTCTGATATGGTCTATATAGCTATTTTCTTATATCAACTGGCAGATTTTGAAACGGTATATGCAACGATCACGCATACGCCGTACGGAATCATTCTCATAACCAAATGAACAGTACTTGAAATAAAAGTGAAGATAAAGTGTATGCATATGTGTTGTTATATTAGCTCCTTCATTTAAAGGAAGATAATTTTAGAAATAAACAATAATTTGCTTACTATTTGATTGCTATAAAAAAAACACGAAAACAGGATTTCAACAGTACATACCATATTTGACAGAACGCGCTACTAATTGTATATGCTATGGAAATACGGTCCTGATTGTATATGCTATGGCCAGATTTACAGGTGGTAAAGCCTTTATCCAATTTTCGACTTATAACAAAATGTGTGGAATATATAAGCGAAATATACAATAAAGTTTTAATTAAGCCAGACGTGTCAGCTCTTCATACATATTTGTATTATAATTCAATTACTGATTACAACCTCTGCTTCTCTAAATTATGTGCATGTACCCAATTAAACCAAAATGTTCGAAGATTGTACGCCAAATCGTTAAACACCGATATCATATTTGATAGTTGGCCTCTTATTGTCACTTGATATTGAGCTGGGGGCTTAGATGCCAATTTTACACCTTGATTAGTTGTGACAAATCATTTTTACAATACCTGATTAACTAAAAGTTACATTCCGTGTAGCCGAATAATGTTTGTTTTTTAAATATTTGAAATGTGACTTATGAATGTTACCATTACCTTTGAGCTTAATAGATATAAACTAGTTTGCAACAACCAATAGTAACAGTTTCATCCAATATTTTCTGCCAATATAAAGGGTTACTTAACAACGCTTGAACCATAATATTTGTATAGTACTAATGTATTGCCATTGTGTGAGATGCTAAGTAAGGTTTTGATGTGTGAAGACGTGTTTTTGTGTTGTGGACGGGAATTACGAAATTCAGTTGGAAAATGGATTAAGTGACGTGGAATTTTTATATAGTTATTGAATTTCAGTTGACTTTAAGCATACTGTGGAATTAATTGTATGCTATCGAAACTCATTAGACTGCAAATTAAGTTTTTCCCATAGACAATAGCCTCGTCACAGGCGGGAAAATTACCTATTTTACCTGTGCGTATGATAAAGGATAATGCGAACATCGCTCAAGGACAATGGCAAGTAGTTACATGGACATCTTGTTAAGCCCATTGCATCCGATAGGGCCGGCGGCTACGCAAGTACATTGGAGCGATGATTATTGTGATAATTATGACGCGCTATCGCAACAATCGTTCACGGAGCTAAAACAAGTCCCGTTAAACTACAATAATTCTACCGGAGAATGCCCCATCAATAATACGCAATCAAATCTCGAGGAAACCGCACTGGATTATGAAACGGACAACGAGCCATCAATGACAGTATGTAACCATGAATACTATACGATGCTATCCGGTTATCTTGCGCAGTTAAGGATCAATTGGTTTAAAAACATGTTCTTTTATAAATTGGCAACAAAATATCTAAATTTATTATGAAAATAATAAGTTCATGTGCTTATTAACACAAAAATATTTAATAAAATCAGTGTAGAACTGTCCGATTTGATTTCAAAACAAACATGACTCACCTCATTTTCAAACTACCACAGTGTCCGGTAATCTTGCGCACTTTGTATACTGACCTCGTTTAGGCAAAATTTCCAAAATTGTAGACATATGGTGTCCAATTATTGACAAAAAACATTCCAGAAAAATAATTTTAAAATCAGTTTGTAAAACCATTGAAATTAAATGTGGATTTCTAGTGCAGTTTTTGTTCACTACAAATCAATAAATAATATAGTCACTAATAATAGTGTACAATAATAAAAAAGTACCGGTATGGGTGAAAAAAATGCATAACAGGTTTGATACCACGATCATGCTTCCATAGTTTACAGAAAATATCAAAACTAGGCCATTGCGCATGCGGAGATCATACCAAATTGGTTTGACAGAATGGCGGGAAATGATGACTATGTCGTCTGATGCGATATATTTTCATGGCAAAAAATACCAAAACTGATCGGATATTGTGCAATGGAATGCTAAATTACACGTTGGATTTATGAATTCTTAATTTAAAGTATGAAAACGCTAAAGACTGCAGGGAATTTGTGATTCATTTTGAATTTTTCGTAAGAAGGCCAGTGTTTACGATGTAAAGGGATGACGCAACCGTTGTTTAAATGTAATGATCGAATTTAATTTTGCATGGAATACGTAACCTTTAAATCCGTTTATTCTTTAAAATGTGAAATTCCAGCTTTCATCACTAAAGAAAACCATTCGTCGTCTGCGAGATTCGCAAATGCGAAGTGCGCAAGATTACCGGACGCGCAAGATTACCGGACTTAACTGTACATTTCTCGACAACGTCCTTTCAAATCTCCCAAAAACGCGCTACATTGGCAAATTATTGCAACTGTGTGACAAAAAAGATGATGATATATGTACATATAGGAACATGCTATACAAACGTGCACAAACATTGCCACTCTGTCCTGCCGGATCACTTATGCAAAGACGAACAACCGATCAAGAGAAAAGCCATACAAAATATGCAAATGACTGTTATGCTCTCCAACAATTCATCGAAAACAATGACCCAAAAATGCTGAACGACACACTGAAAAAAACGCAAACGCAACTTAGTAAAATGAGTACATGTACGACCGACACGGCTCAAATGCATATGCAAACGGAAATAGCGTCGCTACAATCTAAGCACACTATTTTGCAACAAACAATCGTGGAAATGAAACAAATGCGACTTAAGGACCTTGAGCTCACAACTCAATTATCATTAGAATTGATTGAAAAGCAGTACTGCCGAAATCTCGCCGAAGCATCCAACCGTACAACCACTTATCACGTGAACATAATACAAACGTTGAAAAATGAAATGGCTACACTTCGACAAGAAATAGAGCAACATACACGTGCATTCAATAAGAAGCCAACCATATCCCCGACGTTGTCAAAAACAGAAGGAACCACTCATTTTGATATCGCAGAACGAAACATTTCCTGTCCAGTACAAATACCACTCGAAAGCGACCACACGCAAGCTAAGAAGCAAAAGCAAACTTACGCAGACATGGTGAAATTATCACCGCCGAAGGGACATGCTATACCTGTGATTGTCAATAGACAATATAACCAAGACACCACATTATGTGTACAAGATACAACAGATGAAAATGTTTTACCTTATCAAACGAAAATTGTGACAAAACCAAAGGTATCGAACAATTTTCCACTCGCAGTCGACAATAACAATATGCATAGTGAACACAGCTCAAAATCATACACACGTGACGCCAATAAAAAAAACCTGGAAACACCGATATTCCAAAGTGTTCGCCCAATCCACGCACGCCGTTACTACATTGGTGGCATCTCAGAAAATTCGAACTACGCTGGCATAAAAGCTTTCCTGACTGAAAAAGGAGTTGAACCCGAGAAACTCAAATTAATAAACACTCACCGCGGAACTTCAGCTGCTAAAATATCATTCTATCAGAACGATTGGCAACGAATAGAGAAAAAAGACTTCTGGCCGTAAAACATTTATTGTAGACGCTGGTACTCAGAACAAAAATGGAACGCATTACTCCATACGGAAACCAAAATGCAGAATAGTGCATATGACGCAAACATTCAATTGCCTCCACCGATACCCAAACAATGGCTGTAATACGATCGACAACTCATTCGTGCAATGTTCTCACATGGAACGTTCGCGGCATCATATCATCGGCAGGCAGCCTCAGCCACCTCCTTTATAAACACAGTGTAGATATTGCAATCGTGACTGAACACAAGCTGATGAAAAAATAATCTCAACACTTCCTTGAAACAATTCATGCAAAGTACACGGCACACTCCATCTGCGAAACGGAAGTGACCCCACTATCTAGATGCGGCAAAGGGGGAGTCGGAATATTATTAAAAAAGACATTGTCCTTCTCCACCAAAACCATCAGCTTAACTGAACACAAAAATATATGCGGAGTGAAAATATTTACTGAAATTTCATTACCAATCTTTGTGTTTGCAGTATATATGCCGCCTGTGAATTACGAAATTGAAGAGTATATTGAATACATTGATTGTTTGCAAGGACTCGTAAACCGGTTTTCCAACGAAGGTATCATTCTCATATGCGGTGACATGAATGCCGATATCACGAGTGATAATGCGATAAGTACGGATCAACGTTCCACACGATTACGAGAATTTCTGATCAAAAACAAATTAACGGCTTTAAAAACAATGAGCAAACGCGACTTTACATTTAAACCAACGCAGAAAACACTGGACTATGTGATAATTGGTGATTGGCAAACTGATATCATAAACTACAATAACAAAGTAAACGAAGACTGTTGCTCAGTGTCGGACCACTTCCCTATAAAAACTGTGCTGAAAATACCTGTCACAAACTTTGACATTAAAAGTGATGATGTAATTGCATGGAATAAATGTACCCGTTTGAATTTAAACAACTATGAAGAACTATTAAAAGCATATCTCTCGTGCATTAATACATCCCAGCTACAACTACATTCGACAGACATTGAAAATCTGTACGAGCATATAGTCAAATGTATGAAAAGTGCATCTCAAGCTTTGCCAAAAAGCAAATTTAACAAAAACGCTAAACCGTATTGGAATAGCTCTGTAAAGGAAGCCCACAATGAACAACGCCGAGCGAGAAAACATTGGATCGAAAATGGAAAGTTACTTGGCAGAAACAATCCGTACTTTAAACAATACAAGGATTCAAAACGAAAATTTATTAATTTACAAAAGAAAGCCATAGCCGATACAAATGAACTGTTCTACAGTGAACTAAACACGGCTGCCAATAGCATGGACATGCGTACTTTCTGGAGAATGGTTCGCTTGAAACAAAATAAACTAAAAGAGACTATAAATGAAATAGAAAGCGGCAGTGGTATCCTACGAAACCCAAATGACATTACAAGTACCTTCAGTTCATATTATGAAGACGTGTTTACTCCTAAATACTCAAACGTTCATAATACCTATCTTCATGCTAAATTGGACAATAAAATACAAATATTCTTGCAATCAAATGACTTTTCGAAAGATAAGTGCCTAGCCAAGGACGTTTCAATTAATGAAATTGCGGAAATAGTGAAAACGCTTAAATTGAAAAAAAGCACCTGGACACGACAAACTAGTTAGCGAGCACCTAATACACGGCGGGGATTGTCTGCTCCATTACAGCAAAACACTGTTTACTCTGATGTTACAAGCGACGTATGTTCCATCTGGATGCAAGATTGGAATAATCATCCCAATTCTGAAGGAAGGGAAACCGAAAACGAAATGCAGCAGCTATCGCCCTATCACACTACTTCCGGTTTTATACAAACTCTTTGAAAAATTTCTCCATTCAAGAATAAGCAAGTGGTGCATCGACAATGAAAAAACATTTCCGAACCTTCAACAGAACGCCTACCAAAAAGAACTGGGTTCGATCACCGTGGCGTTCAACTTACAGGAATGTATATATTCCAATACAAACTCATATGATATGGTGACACTATTGATATCAGCGGCAAACACCCTCGATGACGAGACAACCAGGAGTATATGTAACTTCATTCATATGTGTATTACGTAAAATTAACTGTAATGTGCTTTAAAACAAACAGACGTCTTGTGGATCTCTTTATATATAATATTCATATGTAAATTATGGTTTATGTAAAAATTACTTGATTCTATATTCATATATGTGAATGTATATTTGCTGCTTTTTTATATTGTATGTTTCAAAATCACTGAGAAGTGGAAATAAAGAGTATATATAATAAATTTGAATGCATGTGCACACGTTTAAATATGTGTTATTGATTAAAATTCAATGTCTAGAGAACTTACCATCTTTTTGTGGATTCTGTAGAATCAGTGTTGAGTTTAAAGAACAGTTCAACGCTAAAGCTGCAACCCATACATGGTCGTAACACTTGCCGATGAGGTAAGATTCGTCAATATCGGCAATAATTCCATAGGAATCGTTATACAGGACATTAGCATATGCGTTGAGGTCCGAGTCTTTATAAAAAGACACAAAACAACGATTAAGAAACAACATGTCAGGCTTAGTTTGATAGTATATGCTAGTATACATTCTTTTACATTACGCATATAAAATAACGTTTTGAACAATTGATTTTGCTACAGTTTTTTGAATGACAAATTTAATAGTTTACGTTCGGTAACATGGCATCATAAACATCAAAATGTCATCTGTCAGTAAACAACATATAGACTGTTAGACATATTTTGGTATTTACTAATGTATTTATTCGTTTTCAAATATGCTCACAGTATCTGACATTACTAAACATGTTAAATAAAATGTTACATTTAACACGTACTGATCTTGTGTAAGTAAGGCTCGCTGACTTGCGAAATTTAGAAACTTATTTAATTAAATTCAGGTGTGTTTTTCAAATACTGAAAGTAGTTCAATACAGGTGAAAACCACTTATGAATGGTTTAAATTCAGATGTGTTTCTTAAATACTGAAAGTATTTCAATACAGGTGAAAACCACTTATGAATGTTATTGAAGTTAAAGTACTGTATTGAATATGGCATTATGAAGTTTCATTTAGCAAATGTTTATTGGCGAAATTAATCGAATGGGTCATTGATTCGTTGTTTAAGATAAGTACCTGTGATAATACACTTTTATTTTTAAGTTTCGGTTAGCGTTCTTTATACCTAAAGCTTCTTGTCGATATAATAATCTTAAACGACTCTACTTACATGTGATGTTTGCTATGCTAGTTCCTTCAAAGGGTATATAATTCACAGGGTTTATAAAAAACATCCCTTCCACCGCCTGTTGCATTTCTTCGACCGAGCAATCGACATTGCCATGCTTCACGAACTCGTAATAGTTGTCCGTAAATATCCAAACAAAATGTTTCCCATATATATCCAGGTTGAATGCCTAAGTTAATCGAATGACATACATGATCATAATATTGAACAATGAAATGATGGCGTCAAGTGTTGGCAAAGATACGCAAGTTAACATAGTTTAATTAATATGGTTGAGGTTCAATACTTTAAACCTATGATTGAGCCTTGTTCTGTAGTATAACTCTTTAAAACAATCACATAACATTTAATTTAGCTCAAGTACATTTTAAATTAATTATGAAAAATAAATTGAAATGTTAATGAACATATTTTGATAATAGTAATTGATGGCATCGCATGGTAAAGGCCCCTTTACTCTTTTGTGTTGACTAGTAAATTGCAAACCTTCAAAATGTTAAATTATAGTTTCACACATTTCATATTGCACGTAACTGAACTATCTTTAAAAACACATGTGATTTATGATCGTTTGTGATGGAAGCATTAGCAGCCATTATATATATTTGATAAAAAATTAATATTGTTGTGAAGATTGGTTAACAAAACATCAAATAACTAGTCCAATGGCTCTATATATTGTTATGTATGCATATATGGGTATAATTAAGTACTTTATGTAATGTTCAGATTTTTCATCGCGAGTTAAATAACGCTAATAGACCCCTATCCGCACAAATTAAAAATTAAATGTTTGCGGCGAGCAAGTACAATTTATACCACCAATAAACACATCTCAATCTCTGTAACAACTAATGTACTGGCTTATTTTATTTATTGCCACTTTATTTATTCACATTGTCGGCGAGGCCAGCTGTTCAAAGTAGGTTATAGCGTTAAGTGTCGAGAAATGAGTATGTTTTCAATCGACATTTCATAAACGTAGAGCGTCATGAAATGTTATGTATGGTGTACAGTTAATGCCAATTGTTGTTTTGCATGATCGACCCTGGCTATTTAAGGCGAGAACATGAAACGAATGAGCAAATATCAAGATGTTGGGGAGCAAGATCATGATGATATACCTAGATCGTAATATAATGCTAATTATAATTTATTGATATAATTTATCCATGATCATGTATTTAATTTATTTAAAAAAAGATTCAGGTTAACCTTTACAAGCAAAATGTAACCGCTAAACCGATCGTTTAGTAGGTTAACCGGTTTTCCTGTTGCATATCTAGTCGTTACATACTTTAAACGTATTTGCAACTTGTTACAAAACATGCCATTCTATGGCAGCTAATCTCAGTTTATGACCAGAATATGAGTAAACTACTACCAAGCTGTAGTTAAATCGCGTGTATTTATCGTTTGCTAAGAGTATGCTAAGCGTCAAAATACGAACACAATACAACTAGTTCATGTACAAAAAATATTCCTTGACGTATATCAGCGTTCGAAGCTGTGTTAGATCGGTATTTAGCTTTTTCCAACGTGTCCTGGCATACACTAGCGTATATTTTTGATAGTGGTCTTAGGCTTATTTACGGTTGAATCATACGCACAAATGTAACATGGCATTTAGATTATATATCTAGAACTTACACTGCATATTATTTCCATGGCAGTGCTTTGAACAACACTCACAACAATGACACGTGCGTCCAGATTCTGCAAAATAAATCAATATTATGAAGACCATGCCAACAGTTGTCTGGAGGTGACAACCGATAAATGTTTTACTTCACGTGCAAACGTAGTGGTCTCACGCGTGCACGTGCAATTCTTTGCGTACAATATTTTACGTACCCACGTGCAGATCTCACCTATGACTAAACCCTTATAATTTCGATTGTCTTGGTAAATGGAGAACATATGCATTTAACGAATTGCAAGTCCAAGGATAAGGACTTGTACTTAAATACGTTTAGACTTAAATGTGCGGCGAGCAGACTGGAATGAGCGCATGATAAGTGTTGTCAGTACGCACATAACGACCTGCGCATGCGCGCGTTAAAGGGTTAACACTGTATGCACACCAGTAAAGACGAAACATTAATTCGGATATCACGTCCATGACACCGTGCAAACAAATAATTATAATCTGGAATTTGTATTGTATCTTGTGTTTATACACATGTTCGCAGAAAAAGCATAATTTCTTTTATATCAGGCTGGTTGATTGAAGTTGTCACATGTTTATATATGAAAATATTTGAAGTCAAATATCTGAAAACTAAAACTGATTCGATGGAAGAAAAATGGCTTGTTACTATTTGTATCATACTATTGATGATTATGTACTACATGTGAAGTTAATCGCTGCAAATTTCAATAGATACCATTACTTAAGGCTTGTTCGGAGGGTATTTGATAATTGTTTTGTAGTCCTATAAATGGCACATTCGGGTGTTTGCTTTCTTGTATAATAACATTTGCATGTAACAGGATTCTATTTTTCATTTCAAATTATTGTTCCGTGGTTGTAACAAAATAACAAAACAAATGTGTTTGCTATTACTTATTTGAATCATTTTTTAAAGAAAATCAATGGCAACGTATCTTGTTTGGAGTGACCTGCACTAAATATATACCCAACAAAAGGAAAATTCGTTTGATTGTGTTTGTAACTAATAATTAACTACCTTGACACACCTGTATTGGTATCACTACCGTTGTATTTCAGCACTTGTTTACACATAACATGTACTAAATTCTCTTACCTTCAATACCTCCAACTGTTGCACCACAGGAGTCAAGCCAATACTTATGGTATTTGAGGCTATAACATCTACCTTCGTAAGTTTGAGTTCCTTCAGAATGTCGCGTATAGGCTAAACAAAGAACACAATTTAAACTTACAATTTATAATAAAAAATGTAAACATTTAGAAAAGAAAGCGTTTTTTTGTGAACAAAGAAGGCGGAAGTTGTGTGGACACCGGGAAGTTTGGTAAAAAAGTTTGTAGCCAAATTGTTTATCTGAAAATAATACTTAAGTCTAACAAAAATGATTTAAACAGAAGACACAAAATGAAGCGTATTTGACTAAACACATGTTAATGTTCGAAAGCTCATGATTCGAAAATAATATTTATTTTATTGTAATCTTTTTGCAGAAGTATTTACTTAATAGAGGTAGTGCGGAGTAATTACATGCTATCATGTGTTAAGAAACAATACGATTAATAATACAACAATCTTTATCATGTGTCCAATATAATGATTGTTTCATCATCGTCTAGTTTGTAAGTTTTATATGAAAACTAATTTCTGCAGGATTATTTCCAGTTAATTAGTTAACTGAGACCTTGATATACAAAACAGAAAACGTCTAAAAATACGGGAAATTGTTATTAATTAGATAACATTTCTATCTATTAATTTTTATTTCATTTCCTTAAATTTTGTTTTAACTTTACACGTGTTGAGTGCGTAAGCATATATATATATTTACCTACAATAATAACATTAAGAGCTTATGTGAAATCACATAATATATGTACCAAGTTCACGCCATTTCAATCGCGGATAAAAACGCCGATGTTGATAAACGTAAGTGGAAATGCACTATTTTGTATTGCTACAAAAAGGTTTCCCGGTGGGTATTTGATTTGGATCTTATCAGCAGTGGTTTGCGTCTAAAAGTGGTTTCAGAATACTGATAATTGCTTTAAAAGTTAACTTTTCTTTACAGAATTGTGCTCGGCAATGATTTATAACAAAAGTCATGATGGTAGACGACTTAACGTTGTCGTAGATAATTGTTTAACAGATCCTTTCAAACTGACACACTTTAATACATCTATTTACTCATTTTTAAATTTTGATTTTTGTATTAACGAAATTCGAACATAACAGCAGATAAAGTTATTTTTGTGTCATAAAACTTAAGTGGAATATATTTCAAATAAAAGATGTCACCATTTCATGCAAACACAATTAAAAACACGTCAATTTAAGGGATTATAAACACTGTCCATTGAATGAATCTGTATCATGAGGATAATCTGATCTATGGTAAAATCTGTAAATATCGCCAGTGATCATTAAAATGCGCGTAAATAAGACTTCTGCAAAAATAAGTGATTACACCGTATTTGAAAACATGTCATTGCATAGGACATTGACTGATCAAGGCCTTGTTGAAAAATAAGCGCTGAATTTGGCATTTGACTTAAGTATTTAACCTTGACCTTTAAGGCAACTGCATTGTTCTTTCGCGAGAGAGACCGTCAATTGGTGTGAATATCTGCGCCAAGTAGTTTTAAAATCCATTCATGCATAAGGTCCTCAAAATCTCTATATTGAATACAAAGCCATGCATTTTTAGATTTTACTTCAAAGCTTGATGTTGACGCAAGGCAGCCACATGGTTGTGGTGTGTTACACATCGTGTCATAGAGGCCGCATTACTTAGACATCGTTCAATGCCCCGGGACGTTACTGTCCATGCAAACCCTATTTTGAAAACTTCATGCGTTTTATTTGTTAATGTTACCGCAAAGCTTGACCTTCACTCTGAATATAGCCACATAGTTGTTGTGCAAGAAACACTGTCTCATGTCGATGAACATTTGATCCAAGCCATTTCGTAATATTTCAATGCCAAAGGGAAGTCCGCAAACGTTTTTGGATAGACTGAGAGGCCGACATACAGACAGACACGAGGCAGATCGATTACAATTTAAACTTACCTACGTACGAGTATTATAATAAAAGTTCATTACCATTGACATTTTTTCTCCCTCCTCACGTATAATCGCTATACGACTCCAGTTGAAGGTTGCTAACAGTTGCACAAAAGCAGAACCTAAACGTTCCGGAGCAGTAAGTCGGGTGAACGTTGGATATTTCGTTCTGTCAGCCAAGTCGAAAGATGTAGCAATACATGAAATCTGATTAATCAATCTCCGGCCCTTAAACAAATGAAGCACATTCAGCATCTTAGTTACATATCCTTGTTAAGTCAGGTTATTGTTATAAACAAAGTTTGTGCAAAGTGTAACAAAACATATAACATCTACTTGATTTTGGAAAATCAATTTTCATAGTTAATACTCTATATTTATGGCAGGAAACAATATAAAATATATAATACATACTTAGATACAATGTAACAATCCATTATAAATAAGCATACATGAGTACGTAACATTTATTTATGAAAGACGTTCAATAATGATTGTTTAACCACACAAAATGTCATTACTATTGTAACGATATTTGTTTCTTGAAATGTAACCCCCGTTTTAAAAGATTATTACCCATTTTAACAATAATTATATATAGGAAACTAAGAGTTAACGATAATAAAGCGATCCATATCCAGAATTAGAAACAATACTGCTAATATAAAGTGTCTTATATTTGATAACACTATGTGTGTTGTCATGTTCAATAGCAACGAGTTTCGTTGTTATCCAAAGTTAGAACAATACAAATACAATATAGGCGTCAAGTGAGACAATATTTCACTCGAGCACTCACCTGTTGATCATTGTTCTCATTTTACATATAAAGCCTATACTATCCATATGTCCACCCGGGTTTTGCCCGAGAGTCACATTTAAGCAAATTGAAAATACAAGGTTACATACCAAATATTACACATCTGGGCATTTTAAATATTAACATATTTGTTAATTGGCCTGTTATGCTTATTTTATTGATCGTTTGTAATTGTGTCTCTGAAATATGGTGACCAAGCAACATTAAACTTCGAAGAGTTTTAAAATATGACGTTTTCGTACACAAAGCGCGACCATATACTAAATGACCGTTTATATTTACACGCAACATGTAGCACATATGATGTGAATATTTACGTTTTAATAACAATTTATTAAAGATGTTAATTAGTATGTTATTCGGACTTTTACAATCGTTTATGTTAATTCCTACCTGATAAATGTAAGCAATATATTTATATATCTCCGCCGTAACATATGGACATACACCACCGATCAACACAAAAGGAAATCTCCATTTTCCTGAAATCTTTTCAATAACGGATTTTGAATTATGAACCCTTTCACGTCGCACGACTTCGTCAAAAAGGAATTGATAATGCTCTTCCGCAAAACGTCGCACCCTTTCGCCGTTGAAGCACATCTGAAAAATATAATTAGAACCTATAATAACAGTTTGTGCAATAAAATGCAACAATGCTTTTTTGCTTAATATGTAAGTATCGGAATATAAAAGAACGAAGTAGTTTCCTTGCATCGTCATTAACCAGTTCTATTGACCGGTTTAAAATAAGCTATTACAAGTACTTAAATAAAAATTCAAAAGAACATAGGTTCATAGAATTACCACTCGCAAACCACATATATGTTTGGTTAGGCTTATTTTAGATTATTTGACATACTATACTGCTTCTGCTAATGCTGCTGCTGCCGCCGCCGCCGCAACAACCACCACCACCTCCGCCCCTACCACGACCACCAACATCACCATACCACCACCATCACCACTAACACTACCACTACCACCACAAGTACAACCACCACCATCACCTCCACCAACACCACCACCGCCACCACCACCATCACCACCACCACCACCACCACTATCACCAGCACCACCAACACCACCACAACCAATACCACCTGTACAACTAATTCCACTACCACCACCATCACCAACACCATCCCACCACAACCACCAACACCACCACCACCACCACCATCATCACCACCACCACCACCACTACCACTACCATCATCACCACCAACACCATCACCACCTCCACCAACACCATCACCACCACCACCACCACTACCACTACTACTACTAATACTAAATATATACAATAACAATACTCGTGCGAATATAATTACGTTCGTGTCGACGATATCGTAGGTGAGATGGTATCCTACTAAAAGGCCTGGAAACGCGTTTATATCTTCCAGAGCTTTCTCTATGGCTATTCCGCACAATTCGCCCTCGTCATAATCTAATGGGAGTGTTGCAATTAGACGTACTTCTTTCGGTAATTCACTGCGCAAAACAAAATTTCATTCCGTTTTGACAATAATTTAAATATAAAATGTACACTTTTCGACATGTTTTAATATGAATGATATGATTGGACGACTTGAGAGGAACCCTCTGCCTGACTGCGGAATTGATAGCAATATTGATGGAAAGCCCACCGCTTTATGATACAAAAGTATATCATAAGAATCGAGATTATCAGTTTTCGCCGAATGTTCTCTTTCCGCGAAAAAGCAATACACATATACAAAGTACAGCAGTCGTAAAAGCTAGAAGATGTAGAAGAAACAGGCTGTAAAATCGTTGGGCACTTTTATATCTTCCATAAAAAATTGTCTGTTTAACACTGTCGAAAGCGGGGATAAGAAGTCGTGCGGAACTTTCATATCTTCCGTCAGAAGCATTGAATTACTATACAAAATCGCGAGTTGTTATCAGTTATCCTCAATTCTTTATACACTAATTGGCTAATCAATAAACGCGCGGAACATGAATCTCCCAACGAAAAACACTGCACAATTTTTATGGGTTTTAATTGGATACCCGCGTAAAGTAATTAATTTCTTCTGTATACCTAGAAATATAGAATCCATCAGAAAGCATTTCGCATTTTGTTTCTGCTCTGATGGTAGAGTGAAAGTACTTTCGACACCCGGACCGGACCGGCCTCGTAAACCAGCTTAAACGTTACTTCGTAAGGTGAGTGTTTTTTAACTAACTGCCGTAATACGACATTAATACTGTTAAACATGTTAACACATTAAACTTAACACACGATTATACATCTACTTAAAACTGAATAATTAACATATGTGTCTTTACATTTAATCTCTGACAATCGTTTATATTTCTTGGTGTTTACTATTCACAGACAATCCCAAATAATCAAATACTTGTTATAATCAAAGCGCTGAATTCACTGAATTTGTTCGCTGTTGTATTATATTAGACGCAACTCAGTTTCAAAATTATGTTATAGCTTTTTATATCGCAAGTTTGAAATAACCACAACCGATACAAATTTATAAAGAGTCTGTCTTAAAGCACAGGTCGAGTTGTGTGCTTTTTTCAAATCATTGATACAGCTAATCAGTGTGCACAGGCTAATCTTATTTGAAATGCATTAAGCCCCGTTTTCCCTGAAGCAGACAATATGTACAGATTTCAATGATAAACTCTAGACTGGCAAACGTTGTCTTGCAAGCTGTTAAATACACTGTGTTGTGTACCAGTGATAACAGGCAGATAAGGTGGTTATACCAAACGCTTTCAGCATTTGTCGTCTGCTAAATTGTACTAGAGTTATTCACACAGGCAGTCATTGGTTAAGGGCCCTACCGTAGCTAAGGCATACTGATTTGCAAAATTGCGTCTCCCTTATTTGTGAGCTTTGCTCACAAATAAAAAATGTAACAGGTTGAAATATTCATTTCAAGTATTCAATTCATGTGTTCTGCTTTAATGCTATTATTTACTTTTAACTCATTTGGTTTTACATGGTTTACTTATTAAGTTGTGATCCTGTGGCCAGTCTAAGAGTTAATGTCAGTCAAGCATATGATTATCATATGTCCAGTTTATGTGATTGTTCAGTCAGGCTTGACCAGTGATTTTCCCGCCCTTTGTCTAGTGGTCAATTCAAACTTGGACACCGAACTGTTCACATGTTCTTGTAACATATACATTTATACTGCGAGAGTTGCCATTACTTCAATATAACGTCAGTTCTATTTTTACCTTTTTGCATTTACTCTTTCTTGTATTTTCATTGAGTTGTATTTATGTTATGAGCTGATATAACTCAGATTTTATTGGTAATGAAGTTAAATTCAGAAAACCAGCACTGTCATCCTGACAATACTCTTCCCATACTCTTCACACTTTAATCGTATTTGCAGCACCCGCCGTGATCATTGTACAGAGAGAGTTCCGTACACATTCCACAAATGGTAAGCGAGAACGAGAAAGAGTTGAGATCTCATGTAATTATATGTTTTTGTTGTATATATTCCATTTGGCATGTTACCAGATCTTTTATTTATATTTCATTGTAACTTGTTAAAGGCCACATATGATATCTTTTATATAATTGTTACTTTGTATAAAATAACATAATGTCTGATACCATGTTTATATATGTTTCAGTGACATGGAATTTGTATATTATTTAACAAGAAAACTACATATATGCGGGTGGTTTTTGTGCCAGGTACGGCCCGTTTATAAATTTACCTATCCAATTTTGCAAAGCCAGACATGAAAATTGTTTTAATCCACTATTGGTTAATCTTATATATGTATATATATATATATATATATATATATATATATATATATATATATATATATATATATATATATATATTTATATATATATATATTTATATATTAACAACAGTTTTCAACTTTTAATAGTGAAAGTTTACTTAAAATCCAACAAACAAGGCTGAATGGTTAGATGAAACCAATGCATTTGATGAAGAAATTGTTTGAAATTTAACATGGTATTTTAGTTTGTCTTTATTTTTTTTTGTTCAGATTGACAATGACTTCTTTACCAAGAATCCTCTTTTGCTTGTATTACTCTAATCGAGATAGATAAATACCTTTGTACCCAGTTTAAAGAGCATTAAACCGAAGGTTGCGATGTGTTGCATAGAAAGTTAACGTTTTTTTAACAGAAATCTGATAATTAATAATACCAAAAATTTATTAAGTAAGATCATACGTACTGATGAGAAAAATGTCTTACAAATATTATTGTGTTTGAACGAAGTGTGACTACCAAAAAAGCGAGTTGATACGTATAAAATCCTCAAACGTTAAATCAATTTTTAACATCTATTTTGTTTACAATTTATTACAGATTATAAAACCGTTGTAAATAAATTTAGGATGAATGGAATCGGTCCTATTTACTACCGATTATATTTAATTTCTTAATAGGGATCTTTTGGATATTTTAGGATATCTTGCTGTTTATTTCGTGTGTTTAATGTAATTCATGAAATGTTATTTCTATTTCCGCGTTAAGCACTAACTATTAAATATATATATATATATATATATATATATATATATATATATATATATATATATATATATATATATATATATATATATATATATTCCTTGTTTGATGGTTTGATGATATTAATTAATCAAAACGCTGTAGGCGCTGAAGGCCTGGGACTAGATTTAGTGTGACGTAAAATGCATTTAGGATAGCAAAGATGGTGGAGGACAACACGATACTGGTTTTGGGAACGATAACCTTTTGTTAAACTCTACCGATCTTGTAGAGGTTCGTCTACATAGGCGGTGAAGATATACAACAACAACAACATGGCCGCATAAACTGTTATTGTTGGCGTCAAATAAATCACTGTCAATAGCATAAAAAAGCTTTCTATTACATAATTAACAGATCAGAAACAGTCATACTTCCTTTGTTATGTGTACAAAAAAAGAAAATCCACTTAAGCCCAAGTCTCACTATTGCCGGTAGAGGCCGGTTCATCCCGGTTTGCTAACGCCGGTCGACCGGCGAGGACCGGGATGATTCATAGAAATTTTTTAACGCAGTAACACTATTTCAAGGTGCCGCCCCGGTTAAAGCCGGTCAACAGCCCGGCAGAGTCCCGGTCAACCCGGACTGGCTACGGTTTATCCCGGTGAAGCTCCGGCAGAGCCCCGGTTGTCGCCGATAGTGCCCCGGTTGAGCCCCGGTGAAAGCCCGAGGCGTCCCGGAATAGCCCCGGTTGTCGCCGGTAGTGCCCTGGTTGAGCTCCGGTGTATTCCGGAAGCGTCCCGGCATAGCCCCGGTATACCGTAACACCGCCGGCACTCACCGGGCGCTATACCGTATTCAGACCCCGGCAGAGGTACGGCAACGTCCCGGTTTGACCCCAGTTTTCGCCGGTAATGCCCCGGCGGAGCCCCGGTGAATGCCGGTGGCGTCCCGGCAGAGCGCCGGTTGACTTATGCTCCGTAGCAATACCGGGACTCAAACGGCATTCACCGGGGCTCCACCGGGGCGATGCCGTAGCTCTGCCGGGGTCTGTATGTGCCCCGGTGGAGCTACGGTGCCGTCCCGGTTGTTTCCGGTGCCGTCCCGGTTGTTCCCGGTGCCGCGTCGGTCGTTGACGGTCCTTCTCGATGACTCCCGGTACATCCCGGAGGTATTTAACATTTAAATACTTTCCCGGGGGAGCCCCGGTTTACTCCGGTTCATCCCGGTCGTTCCCGGTAGACCCCCGGTTCATCCCGGTAGAGCTCCGGTTCATCCCGGTAGATCCGAGATCACGCACCGGGGCTCCGCCGGCATCATATTGAGACTGGGCCTTTACCCTGAGAAGAACGGTGTACAGATTGTGTACGTTGTCTCACGTAGAACTTTTCGCGCTCGATTTGCGCGCTCGATCTGCGCAGTGAAATATCATATCCGTTAACTTCGTATATTTCCGAGAATGATCATGAATATTTGTTGTTGTTTTTTTTTGTAAATTCCTTTTTTCTCGTTAACGCAAAATAAAATAACAATATCTTAAAATATGTTTATAAATACCAAATATAATGTCTTCAAAAATGTATCAGAACAAAATTCTTCTAACTGTCTCCGTAGACACTCGTTTTAGCATAGTTACCCCATGCTATATGACTTATATGACAATAAAAACGGCCACACAATTAGTACATCAAATATATGCACTCAAATCGGGGAATGTAGCATTTCATTAGAATCAAGTAATGAAAACAAACGTTGTAAATGTCAACTAGTAAATGTTATTTGTAAAAGGATATAATGGTGAACATAATTTAGAAAATTAGCATTAGCTACAGTGTTTATATACAATTAAGTTGAAATAGAACATAACGTTTCTATTTGCCCTTTAGCATTTTGTATTGTTTCTAGTGTGATTATGCAAGCATCACACATGTTATTTATTGTGGCTGTAGTGATTTTATAGCATGTTCATCTTGATTTTGTAGTTTCGTTCGTTGTTGGTATGCTCAATTTAGATTCACCTTAAACATACATTCCGTTTGAAAATAAGTGTAAATGTTTAGAGTGTATATTTTTCAAATTCAGTAACACGGCATTCGCTTATTTATAGCAACGTAAAGAACGGAGTCCTATATACATACACTCGTGGCTGCATAATTAAGATGAGTAAAATATGCTTGATAAAATTGTCATAAAATACTACCTAGGTATTAAAATAAAGTGTGTGTTGATGATTATTTGGCCAATTGAATAACAATGTACTCTTTGATTATGTGCATTGTTTGTTTTTAAAAGTTCACAATTGAGGGAGGTTTATGTCCCGATTAAAATGACCAGATGGAAAATGTAAAAAATAAGAATAACAAGTACTGCAGTAGATCCATAACACAATGCTAAAATTGTCGCAGTATTCTCAGTGAAACAAAATAACGTTTGCTTTATTGATACCCAGCAATCTTAAAATATAAATATGTATATTAATTATGTAGGGTTGAAATATTAAGATTGTTATTTCTTAAGCCCGATTTGCCAAATGGTTGAAGGTAAGATTATTCTTGTAAAGGTTACCGATTCGATTCAGGATCACAATTGTATATTCCTTGTTTTCTTGATATTAAACTTTGTCAAGATCATGATAAATAAATTATATTTGATTTTAAATACATAAAATACATTCTCCAAAATATATGTGAACATGTCCTTTAAATAAATTTATGCATGAATATTTCATATGTATGAGAAAGAAATTTTTCAAACAGTGTAAACAATAAGTATTTTATACCCTAGCGCTTTCGACTATTAGTCTTCTATAGGGGTGTATAGAGATAGTAGTTTAAGATTCATCAGTGCGAATGAACATTCGCACCATTGTCTTGTAAACATCAGGAAACATCTTTCCGCTGATTTAAACCCTTTGCTTAAGATTGGCGACCGCGATGTTTATGATATCGATGACTTGTAAGAATTGAAGTTAACTTTTCGGCATTCAGTCTTGTTTTTATAGATAGGTGACGTTTTATTTGTGTTTGTATTTATTAATTTACGCATATTAAAATTGTGTTATAGACTGACGCCCGTTATGTTCATTATGTCGATGTAATAATAAAACATTAAACGTTGCAGTGAACGTTTTGCATTCATTTTTGTGTCATATTTTGTGATTTTCTACTTACACTTATTACAATTGTGTGTTATAAAATGTCGCTTAAAATGTTTGTTATATCGGTCTAACGTTAAAATGGTTAAAATGGAAGTGAGAATTTTGCATTAAGTTGTTATATTAGTACGTGTTTTTTTATGTGTGAGCGTTAGCTCACAAAAAATGCAGACGCAGTTTCGCAAATCAGTATGGGCTTAGCTACGATAGAAACCGTAACCCATGACTGCCTGTGTGGATAGCTGCAGTCAAATTTAGCAGACGACGAATGCTCTAACCACCGCATCTACCTGTTCTCACTGGTACACTACATAGTGTGTATTTAACAGCTTGTAGGACAACGTTGGGCAGTCTAATGCTTATCATTGAAATCGGTACATATTGGCTGCTTTCAGGGAAAACAGGGCTTAATGTATGTCAAATAAGATTAGCCTGTGCACAATGATTAGCTGTATCAATGATTTGGAAAAAAAACCATCTCGACCTGTGCTTTAAGACACACTCTTTATAAATTTGAATTGGTTGTGGTCATTTCAAACTTGCGATATAAAAAGCTATAACATAATTTTGAAAATTGAGTTGCGTCTAAGATTATACAACAGCGAACAAATTCAGTGCCATCAGCGCTTTGATTATTTATTCCATGGGACTGAAGAGAATTGAGTTGCCTTATCCAGTTTGTTTCTCGAAGTTTTCGTGTTTCGTCTGATCATTTTACATAAGCTTCACTACAGCAGAGAGCGATATTATCAAATATGTGATCAGGTTCGCTGTGATGTACATAGATAACGAAATATAAAACTGTTTTTAATGGACAAGTTTATGTTACAGAATATCACATTCAAACAATGGTTTCATATAAAGATTGTGGCTAGCCGTCAGGGATATTAAAAAGACAATATATTTTGTAAACAAAACACTGCACTTCAAGCCAGACAATAATTTAAATCACAAACAAAGGACAAGACGCTCCAGAAAAAAATGACACCTTTCAAAAAATAACATACAAAGTAAACGTAAGTCTTTTGAAGTTTATCTTATATATGCTGTATTATTTATATATCAGTCGATCTTTAAAGAGAAGATAATATTATATTATAATTTTCGAGTCTGAAAAGTTTTAAAAATGGATTGATGGACCGTGTGACTTATTTGAAACTAAGTAGCGTGTCTTTGTATTGGTGCAAACGTCAAACAAAACCGTTCTGTGAAATTGGTTTTATATAGAAATTGATGTATGTGGTGTTTCGTTATCATTCACAAACATGTTCAAATAGCGTTGTTGAGGGATATATAAGTGTTAACAATTAAGCAAGAATAAAGTTATATAATTATAGTATGTACGAATAGCGTTTACGTACCATATTTTTGAAACAAGAAAACACATACGTACAGAAGTTGTAAAACTAAATACCTTGTGTTTGTCTAAATAAGCAAATCAAACTGTGCCACACCCATTCATAATATTGAATAAACCAGTACCGGATATAAACAATAACCAGCGGTGAGTACACTATTTTGTTCGTGTTGCATATTAGCGTAGTGTAAACATGGATTGAAAACGCAGTTCGAGTCCTTATAAACCAAGTGTGGGGGCATGCAATAGTGTAATTGTTCAATATATAAACTCTTAGTATATGTAAATAAAATTAGTGGGAACTAACAGTCCTTTCAAAAATGCTTACAAGGTTTGTTATCGTCAGTATAAGGATAATAAACTCATAGTTGATTTCACTTTTGCTCTTAACAATGATTCGTTAAACATCGCCATATTAGGGACTAACTTCCGTGTATAATAATAGAAAACCCCTTTTAAACGGAGGTGAATATCGGTGAAAGGCAGAGAAATAATTAGTTCTACAGGAGTATAAACAAAGGTAGCTATTACAGATGCGATTAATTATATTCCGTATAATTGGATGCGACTGTGCTGTTTTTGAAATCTCAGGTGACTGTTAATAATACATGTATTTATTATTTAACAACATGTACAATTGTGGTGGGAATGAGATGTTAAGCGTCCTTTATATAATGTATAAATGTATGATTCCATACTAAACATAATAATGATTCTACGTTAAAGACTGCATAATATAAATGAACAGAAAATTCTGTTTTGAAATCCTGTGTACATCAGTACAACTTAACTACATTGCCTAAATGAATGTACAAACGCGATAGCATTTGTTCATGCTTTCTCTTGCCATTGGTAAATGTATAAAATCATCCGATTTTGTTTTTTTTACAACACAATCGAAAATTTGTACACACATCACTATTTTACTGTAACAGAAACAACCGTTTGCTGACATTAAAAAAACACTTTACCATTGACATAGATCTTACATCAGCTAGGTACACTACTGTTTAGATCCTAGTTTATTTAACATCCTTCGGACATTTATCAACTAATAATAGCGCACATTGCTAAAAGATCTCGTGAACGTTTCATATAAGTGCAGTAATAAGTGTAATTCTATTTTATGGTGAGTAACAGTTACCTGGTTTTGACCTCTGGAGTCATGCATTAACATATCATTCATTGTTCTATGTCTACCGAGTTTTGCGCTCAAATCTTTTATATATATATATTTTATTCGTACCTGTGTTCACTTTTGATGTCGCTGTCTAAAGATTGGGCCCTTACGGAGATGGCGAGAAGGAGCATGACTTGCTTCCACACGTACTTCGGAGATGTAGCCATAATCTGGAATGCGCAAAGACAACAATGAATAATGCGGACTTTGTAGTTAAGAAGATAAAGTCGCAATAAAGGTAAATGTTCGTGAAGCACGGTTAACAAATAAACTGATAGCATGTCATTGATACTGCGTCTGCTCATTTTTTATAAAATTAAAAAATAAGTATTGCATCACTTAGTTTCAATTTGTGAAGCATAAATCTGTAACGTTTTGTTTCGTTTTAATTACATTGATTACATATTGATCAGCTCAAATATTGGCACTCATACAAATACTTCGAAAATATGCATCATTCGTAGATTCACATTTATACTAGTCACTTATCCTGAGTTGAAAATTAAAATTAGTGTAACACACAAATAACACGATTACATTCGTACGTCAATGTTTACTTGAAAATGCGCTTACATGCAACAACTGGTCGTATGCCAACTAAAATGTTCATATCCGAATGCGCTGCTTATATCACGCAGCCATATAATTACTTTCCCGGTTTTTCTGTAATGCGTAACAACTGTTCGCTGTTAATTTAACGGGTAACAGCTAAATGTAAATATAATACAACGCGTCCTAAATGCCATTGGATTGCGAATTGTCAATAAAAAAATACATATTGTACAGCATTTTATGTTCCACTCTGCTCCGCCCAGCTCTTCCGCCAGCAAATCCTCTGCTTTACTTTCCGATCGTTTGATGAATATTCGTATCATGACTTTGCTCGGATTAATTATGAGGCTGATGGTGCGGTTATTGCCTTTTAAGGTAAGGGGCGATGATCAGAAATTGGGTCCACTGTTAGCAATTGTTCCATTGTTGCAATCGTTTCCTCTCCTCCGTGCCTTTTGCCCAAACCGTTATGTTTGTTGCTAACCTATTAAGCGCATACATAGAACATAATCACACTTGCACACATTGAAATGAAGTGTCTGTACACAATATGGCTTAGATAATATAGAAAAAACATAGTAAAGTAGTAAATTATGTTTGCACAAAGAACAAATGTTGCGAATGTAGTGTAAGTCGATAATAAAAAACAGTATCAGATCAAAACGAGTTATCTACTTGACAGAATAGATCAAGGTACATGTCAATCGTATAAATGCACATAACAAAATGATCTAAACGATAATTTTTTATGAAAACATACCGGTCAACGTGATAAATGCATACATAATATAAGGACAAACTTACAAAGCCAAGCGATGTGTCTACATGACAAAATGACGTTATCATTGACAAGTATGATCCATGTACATACCATTTGATTATGTGACAGAACTGTGCGGAGGTTTAAATGACAACATTTTGATAGTATATATCAACTTTATAAATTCAAATAGCACAGTGACACATACAAATAAATCAAGTGTTTATATGACAGAATGTCGTTAGTACAGACCATCTTGATAAATGAATGAAGTGACGAATGCACAGACCAAAATTATGTACCTTCAAACCAAATTGGCGTGATTACATAACAACTTGATGAATGCATACTTTGTAATGACAAATGCACAGAACACAAAGATTTGTATACGTCTCAATATGAAGTATAAAACTACTTGATAAATGAATATTAAATAATAAATAATGTACATAACGGAATTATGTACACACCTGACGTGAATACAGTATATCTCGATAAATGCGCATAACATAACGCATAACATTAACGATCGTGCATAATAAAACAGTGCTTTTACATAAGAAAAAAGGAGTTAGTAATAACTATTGGGTAAATGTAAATACATTAAACCAGAATAGGGCCTTACAAAAAAATCAAAATGATTTGAAAACTAAACATTGCATGAACAGGTGCACAGAACTAATCGACGGTTGCAAGAATAAAAAACCTTAGCAAAGAAAAACTTAAAAACTGTGCATGCAATAATGCAGCAATGCGCTAGACGAAATGGTGTTTTCGCACAATAAAATGCCGTTAATAGAGAACGGTTTTATAAGTGCTAATAACAAAATTAGAAAATGTACACACCCATGTTTCTACATGATAACATGTGGACAACATAGGGCAACTTGGTATATGCGAAGAATGTTCATATAGTGCCAGAAGAAGGCATCATAGCGTTCCTTATAATATCAACGAAGTCTTCACCTAGCATTAACGTAGGTCGAGTAGCTTGCATAATATAAAGAAACATGTCCTATGTTAACGTTTGAATTGATTATAATCTAGTGTAATTTAATTAATGATTCCAATCCTGCTTTTTCTTGTTTTAACAAAATTCTTTCATCCCAAATTCTTTTTGAAGTCACCCTGTGTTCGGTGAAATGGCAGCGATAATAGCTGCTTTTTGTTTACCTTCTATTTGTTGCGTATAAGATCGGTGATATCGTGTCACCAATAGCGCTGTTGTTTTGTAAAATACGATCAGCAGACCAAGTGAGACCATTTTAATTTAACATTGACTTCTTAAAATATCTGTCCGCATCAAGTCCCGCTTTATAATCATTTTGGAAACAGCTCTTTCTGTTCTAATATAAAAGGACTTGCGGTCTGCGGCAAATTGAAAAATAAGGTGTTAAATGACCCGACAATACAGGTGGGTCTAATGTGTTTAGCATGTGTAACATGCAGACGTCATACACACGTCTCATTAGTCAAATGCTGCGTACACTACCACATTCGGTCAATCTGCATTTAAGAAAACATTAAATTTTTGCAATCTGCCGTTTGAATTTTATAAATGGGTCGGTTTACATAATTTTAAATAGGTATTTCGATTATTATCTAATACTTTGTCTATATTTGGATTTTGAGTGTTTAGGATTCATTCTTCTCCGATAATAAAGCTCTGAAACGTAAGGATACAATGCCACTAGAGACTAAGATGTTTGCGAGGCCCTGTCGGGATGTGTTCATGTATATAGGTGTATTCGCAGTTTAAAAGGTATTTTCGCGCATAAGGCTGCATTAAGTGAGGATCCGGATTTAATTAACTTTCTTGAATCACAAACGTGAGGAGGAATTTTAAAGACACATGCAATCGTCGCTTACTTAGTTTTTACTTAAAGGCAATTAATTTTGGTGTTGCCTTGAGGTATGGGAGGAATCCGGAGAACCCGTAGGGAACCCCAAAATGTTCGGTATGGTTACCGCCGACCAGGTCCACATGCGCCTAGTTGAGAACCCTCCCCCCCACCCGTTATGACCAACACTCGTCGGATTGGAAGTATAGTGCTTGACGAACTGAGCTAGTCGTCTCGGTAGCATCTTATGCTTTACATTCTGGTGATGGTGTATTAAAATGTAAAGCTTTTTGCTAGAGTTGTCCAAATTTTATCTGTTCATAATATTTAAGTTTAATTAGCCAACTCATGCTTACATCATGTCATTTTGATTCCGTCATATTACCACTATTTAAAAACCGAAGCATCACTCATAATTTCGAAGTTTGCTTGTTTGTCTTTACAAATTATATTACTATACCAATGCGTGTTACAAACTTATTAAAATAGCCTTCTTCGTAATCCACTGTGATAACTCTCGCGCATTCTGAAGCATTTTCAATACATTGTTTTGAGACTTTATATACTGCTTTTTGCCATCCGGATCATGCGAGTATTTGAAACGTAAATTGGAAATACCGTGTTAGACGCGACTATCAGCATCAGCCGCCGCTGAACATAGTAGCCACACCTAGTATTTTAAGAAACTGTTTGTTTATACTGGCAGAAAGCTTTCTTGTTGTCGTTTATTGGTTTTAATTTGTTAATGTTATTCAAACGGAAACGAGCTCTTAAACGTTAGTTTAACTATTTTCTATTAGATGAGTTCAACATTCCATTCTTGTGAGATCCAACGTGTTTGTAGATATTTATTCCACGAGAATATCAAATTGCTTACTTTAGTCGATTTAAACGTTTTTATATTGCTCACATATTGTGTTTTAGTTTTTACTTATACAATAGCTAGTCCACTTGTTTAATAATTAAACAACTGATTTAATATTACGTAGATTCCTGTATTTTTTGCGCAAGCAAACTGACATTGATTTATTTTTGAACGCAGAGAAAGACCGCAAATAAAATGTTTTTAGTTGCGTCATTTTTACCTTAAGGATATTTGAATAGTCACTTTTTAAACCAGAGATCGCATTAATATTGTCAATTTATCTTTTCAAACTCGTTCTATTGTTTTTATCGTTATCCGATTAATCATCCGTGCGACCGCTCAGCCAATATCAATAAAAAATTCTTGCAGATCTTACTTACTAGTCTTCTTTTATTTAGGTCACACAAATCTAAATGACCTGTTGGTTCAGTTATAATTATTGTGAAATGAACAAAACCGTCCCTACATCAAATACGGTAACGGCGTGTTTTCTTTCCGCTAAAATGTACTAAATGCAATATGTTACTTTAATACTCCTGTTGATAATAACATATGAGACATATAGTTAAATTTGATATGAAAAAAAATTATGTGTGATTCTTCGTAAAATGACATGTTTATGCACATAAAAGTATTTTTTGTAGAGCACTCGAAACAATACACACAATTGTATTCACAACACTTGCTTGCAGTGGTTTGTTTCAAGATTTCTTTATATACATATACGGAAACGATACTCTTAGAGTTTTCATGACGCCGGATTATGTTTGATATATGTGTCTTGTTCTGAGAAAACTGGGCTTAATGCTTGTGCGTAAAGTGCCGTCCCAGATTAGCTTGTGGGGCAATCACGGACGACACTTTCCGCTTTTATGGTATTTTTAGTTTGAAGGAAGTCCCTTCTTACCGTTTAAGCGGAAAGTGTCGTCCCTGATTAGCCTGTGCGGACTGCACAGTTTTGTCAGAACAAGACACATATTAAGGTTGCCACGCGACACATGCGGTCTCAGTAGAAATTAAAGAACAGAAGCCGGTCAATCAGCATCCATCTGCAACAATCCGACATTGAATTCATCTATTGCAATTTTACGGAATAAGTTATATTCTAAGTGTCCGATGACAATTACTTTCTATATCGGTTCATTCCGGTAACATGATGCATGGTATTGGATAAAGCAACATGCAACAAAGTATTGTTTTTCTAGAACAAAACTTCATAAATAAACAACTGAATATAAATATAAGATATCAATTAAATAATTACTCTGTTTAAAGCGATATACAATGGGCCGAACTAGTAACATAGGGTAGAATGTGTGGATGTATTGTGAATATGACATTTTTCTTCTTCCTTAACCAAGCACATGCCATCAAGAGACGAACGAAACTATAACCATTGTATTGGATAATGCAAAACACTAGGACTTGGTAAAATACCCATTTCTATCATAACAAAATCTAACAAAGTAAATATTTCTGTAAAATGAATAATAGCATATACATGTGTTGCCTTAATAACAACGCACGCTGATAAATGCCATATAATATCATTACGTTATAGATTGACAACTTAATATCTCTCGACGCAGCCTAATAGTAATGTGTGTATTATGTTATTTGCTATACAAGATTGTCATCGATAGTGTTGTTGACATTTAAATATTTGTGCTCATTTATTGTGTCGGTAATGCCTACATTAAATGCTGAATTCCATGCGAGTCGACTTACTTCTAAGGTTGCATATGGTCCATAAATTACATGAGTCATATAGCTAGGCGCAGCTACCAACACGTTACTTATGCAGACAAAAATATATTGGGACGTTGATTATATTATTATTGTAAAATGTTGTTCATCTGCTCATATGGGATAGTTACGAATAACAAAATGTGCGTTGGAAACGCAATTCTCAAACTTATTCGTTCAAAACAGCATTATGTTATCATTTATTGTCCTACCACTCATAATTTTGATAGAAACTGATATTTAAGCAATGTTTAAATATATAAAGAAAATGATCAACTGTTTAAACCTTTTTTGATATATTTTGTTTCTACAAACAGAATTAATACATTTCGACTGTGCATATTATAGTAACACATTCTTCCGTAGTATGAAGACAAAGTTTGAGCTGACGTTTGTAAGGATGATGTAAAATTTGTAGATCGACTGATTGCAGAAGGTCACTTCTAGTTTAGGCCATGGCGGTTAACAATAGAACTCACAACGAGTCGATGCTATGAAAATTCTAGCGGAAACTGACCACGTGGACCCGACGTTATAACTTAGTACAACATGTGACAATTAAGTATGCAATCAACATATGAAGGAGATACTTAAAGTATATTGCTCACCGCGAGATGATACTACGAGTACTTACCATGGTCATCAGGTGGCTACTAGGTATACTCACCACGGACCGTTATAAAGCATACTTACTATATGTGACATCTGAGAGTACTGACCAGGAGAAACTACGGTTCTGACCACGGATGGCCATTAGCCATATTGGGTCCACTAGGTTGTGATCGATGCTGTCGAATACAATCATTGTACTAAAGAAAATACCCGGACAAACGTGAATTTGATTTGCGAGTATACACTCGAAACTTATAAATGCATGGCAGGTTTATTTCTGACATCGTGAGTTAATAACTGATTATCGCTTACCTGCACCACGTATTTTAATAGTTGTCACGCCATAACTATATCATTTCTATGATGTTGCCTTTCTTTATATTTAACATTGATTTTTTAAATAGTCGGTGAGCATAAGAGTTATGAGAATGTCAGAAAATAATCGACCTGTTGACACTTTAACTGGTTCTAACTACATAAAGGAGTGTAAGTAACATCTCATATCCAGAAACCAGGTTAATTCATGTATGTGTTTTGCTCATAGCGTTAGTGTTCAGTTGGGATCAACTGTAAAGAACAATTTATACTTATTTAGTTAGGGTGTTTGTCGGAGTAACAGATGGTTAAACGAGAAGACCATGAAACGACTATGCATGATTGGATATACACTTATACTAGTAAATACGATCTATGATTTGGAACTGATCACTAACTTGTACGAAAGTTAAAAAGAAATTATATCGGAAAAACATCGTTATAGGACCTTCATAAAGCCTAACGATGTAGTTTTAAAGTGCATTTTGTTAAAAATTATGACTTCATAAGATTTCAAGTCGAGCGCGAGCTCGAATTACTTAGTTTGGAAAACAGAAAAAATCAAAGCCTATCTACAACACGAACACATAAGGTATACATAATGATACAAGCATTAATGATTTAATTACAAACTGTTCACCCAGGATAGTGTTTATTATTATTAATAAAACAAGAATAAATATGTTCTATCAGAGAAAATCAATAGTCAAAATTATATAGTGTACACAATAAGCCTATAATGGACTAGATTTATTATTAATTATACTATAATTAATTATGTAAGTAGTCATTTTCTCCTTGAATACCTATGGTTTATTCAAACGAAACAAAAATGCATGCCTTCAAATTATTAAAATAATGCAAACGAAAAAACGCATGCCTACAACAAATGACAACAATAAACGTTCGCACAATTTATACACCATTATGCGAACTGCATTTTCTACCCAGTTAACAAAGTTTCACAACAATTGTTTTTTATAATACCAAAACATTTGCAAAATGTACTATCAGTGAGCAAAAACAGCACATTTGATTGATTGCCTACTATGCGAGATGTTACAAATTCACTAATATTGTTTTCAGAATTCATCTCTGTGTTTATCTTAGCTTTTCTAAGTACAGCTGGCTGTTTCGATGACATAATATTATTGATACCATATACTTCAGTAACTACTAGGAATATATTGCAACTCATAACTGTAATGGGCACATAACATATTGTCATTCGTCTTCGACAAATGTTTCACATTTCATGCATTTTCTAAAGTTTCTCGGAATACTGTAGTATCTAACACTTATAATTGTAAGATTAAGACCAAAGCTCGTACAAGACGATAAGCAAATAATGTTTGATATTGTCGATCCCATTAAGGTTGTGTTAATGTTAAGGTAGTTATAAAAGTTAACATAGTAAAGTAGTTTTCTATTTTGGTATAAACAATATTTATTTGGCTATTCATATACAGCATGTAAGCAATATAATGCAATACAAACATACAAGCAACTTTCAACGAAATATGCTTAACAAAAGGACTGCAAATTGTAAACTGACAGAATTAAGACAAAAGCTCAGGCATAGTCTCTCTATTGAGCATATGACTACAGTGTACATAATGTCGAAACAACGAATAGCGAATAATATAAGTACATATCGGAATGAAAAATAGAAAGGGGAAATAATACAAATACGTAACGAGATGACACGGATAGCGAAATAAAGATATTACGTTTGTATACATCAGCAATATTACTTCGAAATAAAGAATGAGATAAAAGTGACAGTGCTATCGCAAGTTGAGAAAGTTACGATAATAAAAAAACAGTTGCGGGGCGAGGCATTGTTAGCAGGATCAGGTCTGTTCGTGAAATGGGGATATGTTAAAATCTATGACTATATCGGATGAAACACTGAATATGTTTGAATATAAGTGAATTTCCTTCGTATGATCAGATTGTGACACCGAAGAGAAGTAGTTGTAAAATTATGGGTTGAACACTGGAATATTGTCAAATAGGATTGCTCTTTTTTCATTATTAATTGGGCAAGTGTACAGAAAGTGGTATTTGTCTTAAATCTCCCTGCATCGTTGACATAGTAGGGACTTTCCGAAATGTTTTTTGCGTACAAATGTTCATTTAAGTTGCTGCAATGCATTTGCAGACGTGCGTGAAGAACATTCAGCGTCCGCTCGCCATTGTAGTAATGCATGGGCATTTTTAGTTTGTCTTTGTTTAGATTTACTTGAAGGTAGAGAGAGAAGGAGCAGATTTAACAAATTCAGGTAGGTCGTACCATAGATTTATCTTTGATGGTAAGAACGATCGTCAAAAAAAGCTGTTATTTACATTGAATGCTGCGTATATCATCAAAATTTTACAAAGTGGATATGCCGTTGTTTCACCTACTATTGAAGGCATAAGTGCAGACGAATATGAGAGTCTAGAGAATTATACATCTTGTTGCAGAGAGTCAGTTATGTGTATTTGTCCTATGTTTTAAGAGTTAAAGAGCCGTTTCATTATATAATATCTGCAGTGAGGTTAAACGTGTCTCCCCCCCCCCCCACTTAGCACTATGAGCTAGAGAAGTTCAGGCCTAAATGTTTATTACACGAAACCTCATCTATTGTGCAGTTGTTAAAGAAAAGAGGGGATTATCGGCCCAGGAATTTATTTTAACAAGATCAGCGTTGAGTAGAGTGGCTTCATCAACCGGATTGTCGACAATAATATAAAGCTTAGTATCGGCTGCAAACAGGCGAACTAGGCAGCAAATATCTCGCACAATGTCTTTTATGTATACAAGAAAAAGGAGATGCCCTAATATGGACCCTTAGGGAACAACAACGTTGATATAGGCAGTGAGTCAGATATACAACCGGAAATTAAAACACACTGTCTTCTGTCATTAAGATAGTCCTGTTACTAAGACAAAAGATTGCCCGAGATACCACTGAGTCCTAGCTTCTGAATTAGCCTTGTTTGCCATACTCTTTCAAAAGCCTTAGAAATGTCACAAAATACCGCTCTAACCTCTTTGCCTTCATCGAGGGCTTTAAAGAAAGAGTGATAAACCGAGACTAATTGGTTGACATTGGAATCTTTAGGTATAAATCCTGACTAAAATGGGGTTATAAAGTCAAAAGTCCTTACATGGTTAAGAATGTACTTGTGAAGAATTATTTCAAGACATTTACTTACAACGCTTAGGAGGGAGATATCTTCATCTTGTAGATGGGACTTTTTAAAAATTGCAAATACGTTTGCTTCTCTCCAACTCCGTGCGTGAAACCCTACCAGTTTTAATGGAAAAATTGAAAACATTTTGAAGTGGACCTGCAATCCCAACTGCGACTTCTTTTAAGACTATGCTATTTAATTGGTCCAGTCTTGGGGCCTTTCCAGTTGACATAACTGTAATAGAATCTAGGGCATCTTGGCAGGAAATGATAAAATCTTTCAAGACGAGGCAGTCTGGGTTTTGGATTTGATTACGTGTATTTGGTATCGTTAGATTAGATTGAGATTGAAATAATGAATTTAGGACATTTGCTTTATCCAGAGGTGACTCATAAATGGTACCATTATGAATTAAGGGAGACAACTCGTTTTGTGTGGTATTTTTATTTGTAATTTTTTGATGATTTTCCAGAAGTCTGGTGTTGAATGTTGTTGTTCGCGTATCATTTTAGCAAGTTTATCGAAGTGGAGTTTGTTTTGCTGATCTGACGTGATTTTTAACATGATTACGTTGTTTGCGATAACTCTGCCAATGTCTGTCTAAATTTGAAGCCTTGGCCTTTTTGTATGAACGTTTACGTCGTGGGATTTCCGTTCGTATGTTATAATTGAACCATGGAGAATCACCTGTCCTTAATGTAACACTTGTAGATGGGATTGTGGTGTTTAAGAATAAGATAAGTTGACGTGTGAAATTGTACGTATATATGTCTATCATTGTCGCAACAATCATTCCAATCGAAGTTGTGCACAAGTTGACGTAATTTATTATAGTCCCCATCTTTGTATCTCGATATTTAGCGTTTGAAATTAGACCCATCTTTTCTTTTGAGGTTGATGACGCAATAGACTGGACAATGGTACCGAACTTGTTGGTGAAGAAAAGGTTCTGCAACATTACTCTTTAGCACTATTCATGAAGATGAGATCATAAAGAGGTCAAGAACAGATTCAGAGGTTTCAGTGAAATGGGTAGGTTCGTTAATAATCTGGGAGAGATTATACTGTAAGAAAAGAGAGGCCAATTTGATCTTACCCTGTGGTTTAGTCTTGTCGAGATTATAATAACCAGTAATAATACTGTTGTTGAAAGCTGAGCCCGAGGCTATTGATATGGAATTGTTTATACATTCTCGTAAATAAGGACAATAGTTAGGTGGTCTATAAAAACAGCCGAATAAAAGTCACCTTCACGTGATGCGTAATTCAACCCATAAGCATTCAAAGTTTGTTTGTTTTTTTATAATTACAAGCTATGCGTTAAGAATAATTATTTTCCTTTTTCATTAAGTTGCAATTGTTTTGCTTCTGTGTAGGATTCGCTTCTGCAATTGGTTCCGTCCTGTCCAAGACATGGAGAGTTCACAAAATTTTCAACAACAAAACAATGAAACGGAACATGGTATGCTTTGCATTGACCGTTCCAATGCAGTGACCCCAGCTTTATTCTTATATATGTTAATGTTGTTTTCTATTGTGCTGTTTTGTACTGTTTGGGCAATAATTGCCTTAAATAAAGGACAAACTAATTGTTTATAATAAGAGTTCAATACTGCTCCAGCAGCTGGAGTTTCATTTCTTTATAATGTAAAATAAAGAAAATAAAACAACAATACAATTGTTTTACTATTAGTTTACGTAATGTGTTTTTGGTATTTCCATTTACATTTTAATATATATTGTATGATTAAATACTTTAAAAATATTAATGGTTAATTCGTTTGCATATCAACTTTATATTGCTGTATTTGTTCAGTCCATAAGTGGCACAGATCTACTGGTCATCATCGGGTTGGTCGTAACCATGGAAACAGCTTTATTAATAGTATGGGAGTGTGTCTCGCCGCACCGGGAGAAAGAGCAGCAACAAAAGACAGAGAATGTATGTTGTAGTTCGATTAACAAGAGAACAATTGTGTCTCAAAGATATTGGAATAATCATATTTTATGTGTACTGGTTGTGGAGAAAATGTTTGTTTTTTTAATATTACAAAGGTAACAACATACAGAGGGGATAAGGCGGTTATTGTATCTTTTTACCGTGTTTGTGTCTCAGAACATTCCTTCTATTTCATCTGCTGGACCCATCAAATTATGAATGGTGATCTTATCACCATCGGAGCTATCTTGGCATGGGTAACCAGACAAGTACGCCATTTTTATTAACAATACGACGTTTCATTGGATTTTGTGCCTCACAATGCGTCTTGTTATTTCATGTGCATTAACGAAGCTGTGTATCGCTTATGCGTCACTACCTTACACATTATTTTATTTTGACATACTTTTGTGAGATTTTATTAGTGTTGTTTGGCTTTTATAATCATGTCATGAAAACATTATTAAATTTAGTAAAAAAGCTTGACCGAAGACCTGTCTAGATTAAAGGAGCATTTTAATGCATACTCTAATGCAATATTTGAAATTAATTGTTTGCAAATATTCAATTAAATATTAAATGACTTTCATTAATTGAATATTCTGCTTAACGTTTAAATGGGTAACTTATTTTGACACGTGTACAAAAAGTCAGATATCCTTAAAATGCATGATTACAATTAGTTTTCGGTATATTTAGGTGCACATTGACGCCCTAAACGACTCCAAGACGATTGGTATATGCTTGTATAACGTTCCCATTCTGAGTGTTGTAGACCTGTACATGTCGCTGAATCTTGGTGATAAACGGTTGAAATGATTGGGGTTAATTCCGTGTGCTTTTTCGCCGGAACTCTCGTCTCAGAGATATTGATATTCTTCCCAAAGGTTAGCCGCACTTTTTAAGTCAAAAGCTAAGTTATTTATGCATATTTATTAAAATATTGAAAATGTATGTGTTGAGACTACCAATATTGTATTTTAATTATTGATAATATAGTTTTGTATTCATTCATTTTGCATTTTACAGATGTTAGCTGTTTACCGGAACCCCATTGCAACCCAACAGACTGCCGTGAATAATGGTAATTTTTTGTAAAACCTCGCACATAGCAACAAAGCGCATTGAAGTAGTCGCCATTAATTCACCTAAACAGGAAAACACAATTTAAACTGAAGACGCGATGGATTAGCGACACAAAATAATTTTACGACGATATTGGATGGACATTACGACGAGATTCGATTTACAACATAAAATACACATTCTATGAGATTGACTACACACAATTGAACTAACGACGCCACTTGATTGAAAATAAACAATGCACCTACAAGGAGATTAGATTGACATTACAAGTTGACCGCCTTGAGATTAGATTGACATAACGCATTAAACAAACGATGACATTGGACATACACCTAATTTTTGGATTTGGATCTGGACTTTGGAAATTTATTAATAAAAACTTTTGAAGCAAAATAAAATGGAAACATTATCTATGTGTTTTTTAGCATCATTGTTCAGATCGAATAACGCTACGTACGGTTTGAGTTACTGATAGAGGTGGTTCTAACAATTGGCAGTTGCCTGAACGTGTTGCGGTTTTTGTAGCAAGTTGCAAATTCACGACAAATGTTGCATTTTTTATATTAACTATGATTTGATTATGAAAGAAATAAATGTATACAGAATAAATCAATAACATTGTATACTTTACCTCATTTAATTTGATGGTTCAAACATTAATACATAACAAAACACAAACATATTGCAGAAACGTGATTGCACCATGTTATGACTAGAACATGTTTGAGAGGAAGGAGAAACATTGTTACACAGTTGCAGTACGTATTTTCAATTATTGGATTACTATTTGGGGGCAGTATAGATGGAGTTCTAACGCAGAGTTCTTTATCAAACATGAACATTTTAATGATACATTTACTAGGTTAGTGGCTTAAAATAAAATGTGTACTGCTACGTCTGTATTGTTGATGAGTCATTTATACGTTAACGAACACAATACAGGCACGTTCAAATACTTATTGCATGTGGTTTTCAAAAAGAACTATGTTTGCTTACATGTTTTTCTAAGCATTTTCCCAGTGTTACACAATACACATTTGGCAAACACATACACGACCCGTATTTCGGAGACAAGAAAAACAACGACTGCCATAGACTGCGTGTGTGGTTCGCATAAAATGATACTTAATGCACTAATTAAATAGTGTAATATGTCAAATAAAATCAAGCAAATCTGAAACAGAGCAAAGCATTGTAAAAATCAAACAAACACAATTGTTTCACTTACCCTGTTTGCAAGTCACATTCACTTTCTCAACAATGTTCCTCTTCTTGAATCGTCTTCTTCGCTGACTACAAGTACACCTGAAACATAGAAGCATGCACAAAACATACCATATAAAAACAAAATACAAGTGTTCATACTAAAATGAAACACACTTATCTTTCTGCGTTGCTCAGCTCTGTTCGACTGTCAAATCTTCATGTCATGTCATATCTGAAACGAACTAAATCAAAACATGCATAGCACACAATCATTGATAAAATATTGAAACAATTGTATGCTTCATAGCTCTGTGTTTTTTCCACTATAAATCACAGACAACTGGCGATCACAAAAGTAAAGACAAATTTGTATTACTCAAACATTAAGCTTACACTCACGAACACCAACCGACAGAGTTGTTATAGAGTGATAATACCTAAAACTGTAAAAAAGAATCGAAATCAGTTTTCATTCATCATGATTTATTGAAACAAATTTATACTACAATACTCACCACAGCTCACTGAAATGAAATAGAAATGTAAACAGCATGCAAACAAATGTTAACCAATATCAAATCATATATGGTAAATATCAACAAAAGCATTTCGATACAACGACCTGTTTTTTTTCACACAGTAAATGGTCACCATCATATTACATCATCAGTTCATCATCATCATCAGACATCCCATGGTTGCTCAAGTGTTAGTACTGGCTAGCATTAACCCTTTTCAGTTAATCGTCACACATCAGCATTATGATTCTAGAAATAATTACTGTGCAATTCTACCCTTGCTATCATCTTTCACATAGACTTCTATGAGTTAACAACTGATAAATATATAACGTGTGTACTCACCGTTCGGCAGCTCGAAGAAACACGTCTGTACTGCTTGCCATTTGGACATCAACAGACACAAAACATCTTGAAACACACTTACATGTTAAACGTTTTTGAACATAAACCAACACAGAGCTGAGCTAAGCTGCAGCAGTAATTCTTTCTCGAAATTAATTATCCATGTCTGCATAGCACACATGAAAAAATAGCATAACATCACATTACAGCAGTCAATGAAAACAAAAATTTGGTCGACTTACCTTGATTCTGTCGAGTTGAGTCACAGAGGTGGCAATCTTCTTCCATGTGTAAACCAGTGACTCGAATCTGAAACAAAGAAAAGAACACATTGTACAACTCAAATCAATGAATTAAAACTTACCCAATTTCTGTTGAATTGTGTTTCATCAGTTGAAATCCTGTTTAATATCTGCATGTGAAATCTGAAAAAGAGCAAAGCAAAGTATGCATGGTAAAAATCAAACAAAAACACAGGTTCAACTTACCCTTTGTATGTTCCATCCACTTTCTGACCTATAGTCCTCTTCTTAAATCGTCTTCGTTTCTAACTGCAAGTAAAACTGAAACATAAAAGCATGCACAAAAGATACCATGTAAAAACTATTTTGTACTCACCATATGATTGCTTTTCTGTTCAGGTCGCTTGAAAACCCATCACTGCCAACAGCATCTGAAAAATAGTACAACATAAACAAACACACTATGATGGTTTGTTGTCGAATAACCCACAGTAAGGAGTATAGATGCGTGTTATCAAATCACTCGTGCTTCGCACTCGTGATTTAATTCCTACGCATCTATAATCCTTACTGTGGGTTATTCGACAACAAACCATGATAAAAAAATATTATTTCTTAATTTAACTCGATGCCGATGTAAAGAAAAATATCAATGTTGCGTTTAACTTTCTACGTGTTCAATCGAAATGATTCACATACATACAAAGTGTTATACACCAAATTCTTCAGAAAACAATTCCCTATTCAACTGTACATATTTCGTTTAGCAAAACGAAAAGGCAAAATAGTTTTCTTCATACAAAAAAATTCGGAGAGATATTTTACATAGAAGCATATATTTCAGGGAAAACCAATCAGTACGTAATTGTAACATATAGCCATCTGTGTCATGTACTGAAAATTTCAATTCATATCTGGAGTGGTTTCATAAAAGATTGACTTAAACCGATGTCCTTGACAATCTACCCACGGTTGTTTACTTACAGCCAAAAGACGTACTGCATTTTATGAATTTGAACTCCATGTTAAGAAAACTAGATGTGCTGCGCGTAGGTTAATGTTTATAAAAAGCTACGCGATTCACAAACATACAAAGTGTTATACACAAAATAGTTCAGAGAAAAAATCTCTACTCAACGGTACATATTTAGTTTCTTTAAACGAGAAAAAAAAAACGTTTTCTTCATACAAACGGTATTTTCGACCATAAACTATTACTTTTGTCCAAGAAGCGGAAACAAAAGAAACAAACGTTCTGAACAATCATTGTAAGGCTTTCTAAGTTAAATATGATAGTCAAAATTTGATCCCAATATCTGCATTGATTGTTGAAAATTTACAGCTAAACTTTCTCGCAAATACTCATCTATCTGTGTTCTTTACTTTGAAATGACGTTCGATATAAATTGCACTTGATGACCTCGCTGTGCTGCGTTAAAGAAATATTGGATAGGAAATTTCATGTTGCGTTGAAATTTGATCACAGTACATTTCGCACAAATATTCATAAAAGTTCAGATCAGATAACAGCTGTTAGGTATTAACTCGTTTTTCACAAATACAATTTTGTTTTCTCGAGTTGAAGAATTGCGAATGAGCAAAATGCTAAGTAAAGGTATATAGCTTGAATTTTTACTAACGCATATGCATCTCATCCGTTTTGGTCGTTAGTTGAGTACAGTAGATACACGGTTTGATTGTAGAACACAATAACAATGAGCTCACAAACAATTTCGTATCGGATTGCGATGAATCGAATACTTAATATGAGTCATAGTGGAATAAAAAGATATATAGTAGTATCAACATGTTTTTGTGCAGCGTATAAAATTAAACAAATAATATAACTCAAACATGTACGATAAAAACCCAGTTGTTTGAAAAACTCATTCTCATGTGAGTAAGCAAAGCGAAATGGTCTCCGAACAGCGTGCCGAGATTGGTTTTTGTTTAGAAGATAAATTATATCTCACCCCAAGTGAGCTGAACCACACTTGTCAAAACTTGTCAAAACGTATACTCTCTTCTCAGAATGAGAGACGAGGAAGCTGATAAACAGTATCAATTTCGAGAAGCTGAAGACAAAGAAGCTGCTGATTTTATCTCTCAGCGTGTACAGCAAAATTCCAACGACTCATCAGGTTCGAGTAGTACTAAGCATTCGAATAAACGCAAGGCTATTGGTGATTCCGATGGACACACTGTCAAAAACCTAAGGGCTCGCGAAATGCAAAACAAGACGCAATTTCATCTGAAAATAAGCAGACTGACTTCGTAGAGGAGTATTTCAAAAAACAAAAGAGAATAAAATCGTGGCACGGTAAAGCTCAGAAACGAATCTGCAATCTTAAAAAAGTATTGCTGACGCTTAAAACTGAAGAAAGTACCATTGAAAATTCAAGCCAAAAATTTTCCCTTGGGCATGCGACAGCGCATATTACGAATGTTATCGAAAGCAAATCCAGCAAATAACAGAGTATGGGCGAAATCGAATCGTGCAGAGTATGTAAAAATGAAGACAATCCACCAACAATTATTAGTAAGGCGTGCGTGCACGGGTTTTGCTGCATGAACTGCATCATGAAGTATTTGAAATACGGTTACAACAAAAATTCTGGGCGACTGATTTGTCTGAAATGCAAATATCAATACGATGAGAACGCCACATATCAAATTGGTTCTCGCTATGGCATTGTTGGTTGATAAATAAAATGAATAAAATGTATAGAAATTACAACGTATTTTGTTTTACATGATGCTTGAAAGGAATGTCATATGCTTATGGGACTTCAGGGTCATATTGGCCATAAACAAGAGAACCGCCTTGCGGGTGCAGACCGCTCATCTATTTTCTTTTTAAAGGTGAAGGGACTCTCAATTTCAATCACAAAAGAGGGAGGGGTGGAGTGAAGAGGAGTGCATAGTGTGGGGGTGTGGACATTTATAACATTATCTTCCAAAATGCGAAAAAAATGCACAAAAAAAAATTCGGGGATGGGGGGTTGGGGTGGGGGGAGGGGATTCTTGGGTGCGATGGTTGGACGGTATTTCAAAAATATAATAATAAAAATAAATATTTGTGTTTTTTAACCGTTTCAAAAAAAAATTGTGGGGTGGGGTGGGGGTATAGTGTGAGGGTGTGGTGGTCATTTGTGAGATGATCTTAAAAAAAAAGAGAGGGGGGATTCGGGGGGATGGGGGGGGGGGGAGGGCACAAGGGATGGTTTGGGTAGAGTCTATTGTGGTATAAGAGGTAAGAGTAGTTTTGTCAAAGTATCAATCACATCTAATCATAAATAAAGAAGTTATGGCAATTTTAGCAACATTGTATAATTTAACCTTGAGAGTCAAGGTCATTCAAAGGTCAAGGTAAAATTCAACTTGGCAGGTACATTAACCTCATGATAGCATGCAAGTATTTGAAGTTTGAAAGCAATAGCCTTGATAATTTAGAAGTAAAGTGGATCAAAACACAAAATTTAACCATATATTCAAAGTTACTAAGTCATTAATGGGCCATAATTTCGTAAAAATGACAACCAGAGTTATGCAACTTGTCCTTTCACTGTTCCCTTATGATAGTTTGCGAGTGTTCCAAGTACGAAAGCAATATCTATGATACTTCAGGGGTAAAGTGGACCAAAACACAAAACTTAACCAAATTTTCAATTTTTCTAAGTATATAGGGCCCATAATTCCGTCCAAATGCCAGTCAGAGTTACATAACTTTGCCTGCACAGTCCCTTATGGTAGTTAATAAGTGTTGCAAGTATGAAAGCAATAGCTTTGATACTGTAAGAATAAAGTGGACCTAAACACAAAACTTAACCAAATTTTCAATTTCCTAAGTATAAAAAGGGCTCATAATTCTGTCAAAATGACAGTCAGAGTTACATAACTTTGCCTGCACAGTCCCCTCATGATAGTTAGTAAGTGTTGCAAGTATGAAAGCAATAGCTTTGTAATACTTAAGGAATAAAATGGACCTAAACACAAAACTTAACCAAAATTTTCAATTTTCTAAGTATACAAAGGGCACCTAATTCTGTCAAAATGCACGCCAGAGTTATCTTACTTTGCCTGCCCAGTCCCCTCATGATAGTAAGTGTACCAAGTTTTAACGCCGACGCCGACGCCAAGGTGATGACAACAGCTCATTTTTTGTTCAAAAAATAGATGAGCTAAAAAATGCGAAATGAAAACTCAAATGAACACACGTTATTGTACAAGATATTAACCCATAACAATTGTTTACATGACGTTCCTTTGACGAAATCAACTCGATATGATTCCGAACTATTTAAGCGACTACAGCGTTAAAATCAAAATATCATAACTTGCGCATTTGATTTTGTATAAAATAATAGTATCAGTATGAGTGCATCAAAAGTTCTGTTAATCTTATGAAAATTTGATTGAATTCGGACAACAGGTTCTAAAGATATTGCATTTAATTCACTTTCAAACAAACACAATTTTTTATAACCGATATGTTTACGCCGCTTTAAGTTTGTAGGATGATATCAAATAAATATTGAAATGACATTATGAATTTGCACCAAGAACGAACTGTCAAATGCTTTGCCATATGATAATACCAAACACTGCCATTTAACACACGTCAGATAAGTAATTTGTTGTGTTTTAAAGCGCCTGGTGCACAAAATATAAATGCTTTTTCATATGTAAGAAAAGTGAAGGTTAGAATTAAAATCAAAATACCACATAACAATTCCCATATATGATAATATTGAATACTGTCATATAGTGCAGCTAGAAACAAGCAATAAATCAATATGAATCTTTTTAGGTATAACCATTAAATGAAATCATAACATCAATGCACAAAAATACTGATAGATTTACCGAGACAGACGCTTTTTGCTCAACAATACATCAAAAGGATCAATATGCAGTGATCATGAATGTCATGAGACATTTGACTGTGCATGTTCCCTTTTTTTGTTTATACATGTAGTCCAAACTGTTATGCATGATTTGTATATCAACTTTCACAAACTACTACAATGTGGAAACTTACATTTTCAAAATATGTTGTACTAGCTAAATCATAAGTACTTGTCAACATGCATTGTTTACTGAATGATTTCTATAACCCGTACTGATGCAGTCATTTCACATGTTCATGCATAAGCCAGGACTTGAACCTGGATCTTTTCCAACCAGAACATGACTGGAGGAAGCGTTATACATTCTACTACTCTGGCGTTTGAACTGATGAATGCTGTATACTATAGTCAAGATGCATAACACCCCAAACCTAGTAAAATCAGTCATGTCTCTTGAACTACAATACCCCGTTCTATCATGAATATGAAATTTTCTCACATATGTTATGCCAGTTTTGATTTGCAATCCTCAAATAGCTGTATCATACGTAGAGTTAAGCTGAGAGAACAGTTGTTCAATCCCAGCCCACACAGTGTTCATACATTTAGATTGCTTTAATTTACATTGCATACATATTAGCTTGCCTCACGTCGTATACATGTCGATGCTTATGTCATTATTGGTTGTGAATAAAAGGAACAAAACCACACAAATGCCTGCTTCTTTTTATCGGATTTCTGTAGCGAGAGATATATCACATAAGCAGTAGCAAATATTCTTTGCAGATAACATTTCTTACAGTATGTTCTATCATGCAAAATGCTTAGTACAAGAACATTCCTCAACCTTGTTTTTATAGTACTGCTTAGCAAAAAAAAACAGTAAAAGCTGTAACACCCATGAAAACACAAATTGATTTGTAGCGCTGTACTCTCTGACCAGATGTCAACAGTACAATAAAAAAATGCATGGACTGTTCCTATTTAAACCACAGTAAATAACTTGCCAGTATTGCATGCTTACAACACCAGTGCGGAAATGAAAACATTCATGAAGACACAAACTGATTTGTCATTTCATACATCTTTTAGCAATGAGTTGTAGAATTGTAACACCTCTGACCAGATATCAAACGTTCTATGAATCGTACTATGAATCGATATATGGAGTTACTTCTTGCACTTGATGTAACTGAATACCATGCACTATTAATATGTGAGAATATTTCAGTTTTTATCAGAGGTAGCATAGAAAACAATAAATCTTCTATTTCGCTTTGTACTATAGAATGTAGCTCACCATATTGTACCACTCAAATATTTCCGTTTGTGTACATTCATGACTACTATGCACAGTTTCAGATGTTTTGAACAAAACAGATTATGACAGGGTAAATTTTAATGTAAGTGCTCAGTAGAAAATACATTTTATCACTTGTTTTCAACCAAACATAGCATGCCGGTTTTGTACATCAAAATTCATATTCATATTTAAAATGGTAATATCACACACAGAGTTAGTTTGCAAAATTTTACAAATGACCTGTATGTTCATCTTTCAACTGAATTGAAACAAAATATATTAGACAGCTTCACTTGACAATGCTCAGTGTATATGTCCACAATTCTGAAATTTAAATTCATGCAAGTGCAGCACTGAGCTGTAGAAAGTAATTTACGCTCTACTTTACACACACTGTGCACTCAAGAGAAGAGAACAGAATTTACAAATTTAGTTCATTAACTGTTATTATCAGTATTCACATGGTTGTGTAAAAAGGACAAATACCATGATACTATGGTACACTATTTGAAATTCTAAACTGAGATACGTCAGCTAATACAGTGATCTGTTTCAACATTGAAATCAATTATTGTGACCAGACATGTTCATTTTGGCCAGCATAATTCCTTATACACCGTCAACATTAATTTTCATCAAGAACTGCTACATACATGATCAGATAATTCAACATTGTTGAACCAGTTTCAATTGCTTTCCAAAATGCTTTCTTGACTCATAATATGGTTTCACAGTCTCAGCCAGAACTGGGGCGTGAACTCAGATTTCTTTCTCACACAAGAAAGCGTTTTGCATTAAACCATTCTGACTTTTGATCAGATCAACCAGGTAGAGTCAATATACATTGAAATGATTTTGGAATACAGACATGAAATAGCCAAACTTTCCATTTATCTGTGTGTGTTTTTATCATGTTACTTCTAAAATCTCAAATACCTATTATAGGCATTGATCAGAAAAATGACCAGTATGTACAGTTGTACATTTCACAAATTCATACTATGATGAGATCCACACTGTTTAGTCAATATGCATTAAAATGATTTGGGTCACAAACATAAATAGCCAAAATTTCCAGTTTTCTGTGTTAATACCAGTTTTTATCTCCTTTACAACAAACATGTTTTGGAGAATTAACTTTAAAATTAGCAAATATCTATACTATGGGGAATGATAAGAAAAATTGACCTGACTGTGGATGTTCACTTGTGCATGTCACAAATTCATACTATGATGAGATGAATTCATCCACACTTTTGAGTGAATCTGCACATAACATGGCCACAAATATGCCTGCAAAATAAATTTCCAGTTTTCTGTGTTAATACCTTTTTTTATTCACTTTACAACAAGCATGTTATGAAGGCTTTACTTTAGAACTTGAAAATATCTATAATTTGGGTAATGATAATAAGAATTGACCTGGCTGTGGATGTACAGTTGTGCGGTTTTGATTCAAACAGTGTTTTACTACTCATAACATGAACATGAATTGATCCACACTGTTTAGTCAATATGCTTTGTTATCATAAAATGATTTGGGTCACAAACATGCCTGCAAAATAGCCCAAATGCCGTTTTTTTTAAATCTGTTAATACCTTTTTTATGCACTTTACAACAAACATGTTATGAAGGCTTTACTTTAGAATTTGCCAATATGTATACTATGGGGAATGCTTAGAAAATTTAGACAGACTTACATAGGGTACAGAAAACACTAATTTGTTCACAAATATTTAAACATATGTGACCAGACATTATCATGCTGGTAAAAGAAGCATTTCGTGCTCTTATAACTTTTTTTCGAGTTTTTGACTGTTAGCAGAGGTTATTGTGAAATATGTTTGCATTCAAGAGACAACATTTCAAATGGCTTACAAGTGTTTCACAGGTTTTGGGTAGAAAATTAAAACTGTTCGATTGATATAGATTGAGTGACAAGAGATAAGCATCTGAACAAGAATCAACACACAGTCATATTCTATAATTTATTATTCCTGTCAGAACAATTAATATTTCAGTTTAAAAATAGTCTTCAGAAATCATTGGGGCTAATCCTAAACTGTAAACCGAGCTCTATTCCACAAAACAAATGCAGATGTTCAGGGATCATATGTTTTCGGTTGTGTCGGTCCTAGACCGATTGGGGTCATGAAAGACCGATTGAAAATCCCAAACAGTCGGTCCTATCCTGTTTGCTAAAATTCGCATGTCATGAAATCGATTACACAGTGAACATGCTAACAACCTCTATTTACATTCCTATCTCGATTAGGTGTGATATACCATTCGCTGCGGTCTCTAAACCGGTCAGGACCAGTTTATTGCATGCCAGCCGACTAGTATGACCCCAAGCAGCGAAGATTCGCGCGGTTGTGTATTAGTCATGCGTGAATAACCCGTGTCAATATCAATCGATTATTTCAATGGCTTATACCTAGCACACTAATTAATCGGTCCGTAATGTGTACTCGTCCACGATAAAATCGTTGACAGTTACTTCGGAGATGGAAATCTTGATGTTATCCTCGTGGAAATTGTGCAGTTCATGCATTAAACAGTAAACTTTCATATAAACAAAGAAGAAAATCGGATATTCTGCAATAATTGTGGGCGGACCTTATACACTGAAAGCACGCGCTGTAACTAAACAAAACATGCCGATACATTTTCCACCAGCGTAATAATCTAGCAATAAATGGATGAAAGTCGCGGATCTGATCGACAGAACAGCCGAAAGTTATTTTATGGGCGGAACTTCACACAAGTACACAAGAAAAATAATATACATTGTATAAAGCTTTAGTAAAAATCGTGTTAGAATCGAAATAATTCGTGTACTTAATTATTTGTTGTTGAAAAACCACGACCGGAAGTTTAGATGCGTGGTATCAAATCACACAGATTAATAATATTGACAACGATGAAAAAAAGTCAGATAAAACAGCACACGAAACACGGAGCGTATATTGACTCATCTAGAGTCCGTGCATAAAACAACAATGAAATAGCAAATGATAAAACCAATTGAGAAAACTCGTATTTACCGTTTGAAAAAATGCTTAAAGGAATTTAACTTGTACTTTTATTATACCACCTTTATGAGTGGCAAAATGTGTTTTATATATTTTAACGTAATTGTCATGATTTCGGATATAAATTTTCGGACACATTTTCCCCAGTTAAATCCAGACCGATTGAGATTGCCGGAAAATATGATCCCTGCAGATGTTACTACCCGACCCATAAAACAAATGCAAATGTTACTACCCGACCTATAAAACAAACTGGGATATCATGATTTGACTCTTGGTTTAGAAAACAAAACACGTGAAACTGATGATTTATCATAAATCTGAACGTTTGTTGTTGTTTTTTTTTTAAATAATGTTTTTACTGTCAAGAAACTCAACAAGACATACATGTGGTACTTATACTACCTTATACAATAAATTACACCTAATACTATCATCACACAATCCAACATAAACACCATTGTCTGAACAAAAGCAGAACAATCTCTTCCAAAAGCATTAATTACACAAAATAAACGGTATACCAACAGCAGAGACATTTATCTTTCAGAAAATAATAAACTTGGCAATAAACTACGATCATTCATTAAATTAAAACGATACCTTTCATGCAAAAAAGCTCAAAAATCCTAACTGCGAAACAAGTGTGCACAACTGAAAACTGATAATTCTTGTTGTAATTTCCATATTCCTTTTAAACTAACCCCTTTTGAACGTACATATTCATTTGCTAGTTTCTGTTTATAGTTTAATATAACATAACTACAATTAACTGTGATATTTTGCTCGAAATTCGTATAAAAACACTTCAATGTCACAATAACAATAGTCTACTTTCATTTTAGATATTACACTTCATGTATTTCAAACATGCAATTTGATAGGTTAATTCTCCACTGCATGAAACAGCTAATTAATCACGTTGCGTGTTACATTACTTAACAACTTGCATGTACACATGCTTGAAGATTGTAGATAATGTAAACAATTTAAGATTTACGGTGTTTTTACACATTTGCAGTTACATGCCATCATAAAAGTTGTCTACTTTGATTCATAAATTATATTTGGATTATAAAACACGGTAAAATTTGCTTAACTGCTCAGTATTATTAAATTATGGAACAAAATATGTCAAAGTGGTTGTGCACACTTTTGTCCGAGTTCGAATATTTTACAGTTTTCCATGAAACTTCCGTTTCAAAGAAAACTATTTACGCATTTACTGCTATAAAGATAGTTATATTCTGAACGATAAATGTCTTGGCTATTGTTATATGGTTTATTTGGTGCAACGATTGCTGTTGGAAGAAATAATTTTGCTTTTGTTCAGATCATGGTGTTGTGCTGGAAATGTTACAGTTGTATCCCTTGTATATATATATGTAGTATGTAGAGAATTTGTATTAAATGTCCCTGTGAGGCAAACTGAACCTTTTTTCGGATGACTCGGTTTAGACATCAGTTGCTTTTACACCGAACGCACGAAGAAACACAAACTTTTAGCATTGTTCACGTACATGAATATATCCTTGATCGAAACACACCGAAAACTGCAGATTAAAATTCCATTTCTGTAGCGAGTACGAGTCAAAATAACCCCGCCATGAAACGCTAATTATACCGAACGTAAACAACTTTGGTGCAAAGCGCGGATCAAGGATCATCGGATGCTTACCAGTCGTCAACACCGCATTTGCAGCGATCGTGTTGATTTAAGTAATATATTCTAATATTTGTTTGGAATGATTTGATGAGACAAAATGTCGCTCAATATAGGTTTCCGTGTATCTGTGTGATATGCACATAGCATCAGTTTCATCCATGGTTTGAGGGGTTTTTCTCTTAGATACGTGTTTAGCCGTCTTCGATTGCGATGTTTACAGTATGAATTCGCCTAAGGAGAACCCATATTTTGTCAAAATAAGTTCAACATAGTAGACCACGTCGTTTTCTCCAGCATTAAGAGAAAGAAAACGCACACTTCATTGTTCCTGGCAGATTTGTGGGTTAACATATTACTTTGAGTATAAGATAAATCATTGCGACTTAACTGATAACCAAGCTCTGTACCGCAAAACAAATACAGTACCGAACCACAAAACAAATTTTGATTTTATGAAGACAGTCCGGTTTTTAGGCGGGAGTAGTTTTAAAAACAGGCAAACCTCCCATACATATGAACCATTTTTAGCTGTAAAATAAAGGAAACATATCTTGCTAACCTCGCATATGCTAGATTTAGTTTCGCTTTCCTTTCCTTAATATCATGCGAACACAGTTTTCCAAATATTCTATGCACACACAACGCAACCGCCAACACCAAAGTATTGTCCCCATGTTGCATTTTAGGCTACCCAGAAATACAGTTTGTCGACGTTGTCGCCAACAATACGCTGTACTGACATGTGAACTAGTAATTCTTTAACTTTCCTGATATAATATTATACACATAAGTACAAATTTGAGCTGCGGTGCGCTCGGTCGTTTTTTTTACTCAATGCGCTTATTGCTAAACAGAATGGCATCGTTTTATAACGTATGTTTTCATGGAAGTTGTCTCTCAACAATCTGTTTTCTATATGTATCTAGCGCATTTTTTTATTTGAGGCATATGGATGGAGCATGAAACAAATACAACAAATAAATTGTCCGCAAGAGACTAAAACTGTTCGCACAAGTGATGTCGATAATATATGTACATTTATCATACCATTCCCTGATATATTGTCAGGGCAGTAGCGGTTTAAACCAGTCGGTGTTTGGAGGTTCGTCAAATTACTCGGAATCAACAAAAATAGCATAATAGTCGGTAAACATTAGTCAGATTTAAAAAAAGCAAAGAATGTGATATTAATATGTTGTACATTGTACATACAAAAACAGCAAAACGCGTATTATACAAATAATTAAGAATGAATATGTCTGCACGTGCTCATGATATCATGAAATACGATTCGTTACGTCATAACGCAATGTATTTGCTCTAAATATGCAGAGGCGTGTATATTATTTTCAAACATGTTTAAATGGGGTGAGAGATAGGACAAACATAAAAGCAGGTTACTACCCTATTGTTTTGTAACATATCTTTGGTTCAGCAAGACTCGCCGCTATTTTATTCTAAGCATCACATGATATATTACAAAATGATTCGGGACGGGTAATCTTAATTGACGAATTTACATGATGAATAAGAATGGACAACGCACAGGATAAACGGATAAGAATAAAGCTTAGTCCCTTATACGTAATTGCATAAATACCAGTATACTAGTGTGTGTGTGTTTTAATTATGGGAATTAAACAGTTTTTTTAAGAGAAAGCACGTTTTTATTTGCGTGGAAGGATTAGTTCAGAACTTTTTTTTATCTCAAGTGCATCAAAAGCCTACGGCTTATTGATATACTATGGTATTGATGGATTAATAGAAGATCTTGAGAATTGACATACTATCGTATTGATGTATTACTAGAAGATCTTGAGAATGCTCCCTGAACGCAGTTAGAATCGGGACCGGTACCACATGTTTGTAGACATACAATATAGGCACTATGCCTACGCGACCTAATACTGTAGTTCGTTACATAATATTTCCTAAGTGGTTTTCTTTGGTTTCTTTTTGTCAATTAGAATATACCGTGTAGGTAGATAATTGGCCATCTTCTTTCGTCACAAATAAGTAACTTGAAAAAAGAAACACATATCATTAACTAGTTGTCACATGTGTTTATCATTGAATGATACGACCTTTTAGCAACATAGAGAAATAGGCTTCTGCGATGTTTATGCTTTGTTTAAATATTGTTTAAATTTTACTTGTTCAATGTTCTTTTGATTGTATATTATATCTTGCGAGAAAATCCAGCGAGAGCACCGGAGCAATACCAATAGTTAATTTTTAGTTCACTTAATTATGCAACCATTATTTATGCGGACTATGCTGTGAAATCTTTATACATGTAATCATAATGGCATGTTAGACATGTATACCATTAAACTACTGTTATTGTTTGAAAAAATAAAAAAAACAACGACTTGCTTGTAATTTTAAATTAACACGGGGAAAACATATTGTCAGCTTGCTCCGTTTTCGTTTTCATCGCCTTTAAAAAGACAATTGGGCTAAAATACGTGAAATTGATTGGAACTGAAATCTATGTATATGATGCACTTTACAAGAAATAAATATTGCATCAATTGTTTCCGACATAAAATTCAAATAGACGATTTTAACTTTTAATGAGTACCTGATTTTTTTGTTCATCGTCTGTTCAACTGACAATGAATCGCGTTTTCAACAGGTTATGTTTTTCTTTATAACAAAGCAATAATTAAATGTTAATGTTCATTTCTTACAATTTTTAATTAAAGAAATTCAGACGTTGTGTTTTGTAGGTGAGCTTAAGTAAAGACTGTACCGGTAGTACAGAATCGAAAAAAAAATATTTGATGAATACTTTCGTGTTTTGCATATTTCAATAGACAATATGTATTTCAATAAAGGTTTCATCAAATTTTATAATAAACATAAATTATTTTAGCATTACATATCTTTAAAAATGTAAAGCAGAATGTAAGTACGAAACAAAATTTGACCATCCATCCATCTAAATGGCATCTATTCGTATGCCCTCGAATTTATTTAGATGACTATTTTCCATTGAGATTAATACCTTGTTTTCGTTGTCTTGTCTAACAAGGAACTTTAAAGTGTATTTAGTATATACACATATGTGTGAACATTTCGGCTGTGACCCATATGGGTATGCAACTATTTCAACTTATGATTTGGTAATATCAAAACTCTGTTTAAAACAATCAAGTTGGAAAATATTCCAAAATGTATCCCATTATTGTGCTTTAATAAGAAAATAATTTGTTACTAATCATGAGTTTAATAATTATCAGCAGCAACACCGATGTCATCTGTTGGACGGAATGACTGGGTGCTAAAACATTATTTGTTTCCTTTGAAGGCATAAAACGAGGCACGAACCTACTGTCTAAATTTGCGTGTCTGTTAATTATACAGAGAGAAAGTCGGATATATAAAAGCAGATAATCGCATTTATTTATTTTATTAACTCGATTTCATTTCTTATATATAAACTGTGGAACAAAATGTTTATAGTACACTTTTTTCACATAAAAATACACACCTATTTTTTTAATTGAAAGGAGTTTGCAGAGTCGATATTATAATTGTTGTTTTTACCACAGCACGCACATGTTCAAAGCGCCCGGAACTTCCGTTTGTCGGCATGACAATAAAGCGTTTTTTTCAGAAATACCATGTGAACGTGTATTTATTTGTTGTAGATGGTGACTATGAAGTATAAAGCCAACTTATTGTGCTAAAAACTTTAACTTCTTGACAGGTTATTAAATTTGATTCAATAATTCATGAATAATCCATTTGTTTCATAGCGACATGTATGCAAAATGATACGTCATTTAAATAGCATACCATGTATTAAACAGTTCTTTGAATTTAAAATGCACTTCAAATTAACGTTCCAGAAATTCTATCCGTATAATTTTCTCACAATTTGGACACCAAATGGATGTTAACATTTAAACAAGTTCAAACGACCTATATCAATGTTTGACTATTAACAATGAATGTACCGCATATGTGTCACACGAGTAGGTGTTGCAGTAAGAGTACAGAACATTTCCTTTAGTCTTGTGCTTTTTCAATACAAAATATTTTCAGAGAATAAATAATGACAAGTGTGTATATTAAACATATTTGTTCAGAAAGTACGTACTTCGGAATATTGATAGTATACAAAATAATTGGGCAAACCTTATAAGCGAATAATGTTTTTTACAAAAAAATATTAATTTGATACATTTAACCCGTTATTTTGATGCATAATGATTAATAACCTTTCCTATAATAGTATACTAGTAAGAATTACTGAATTTTGCAATAAGTTGAAGTCTGGCATAGGCAACGACATTGTTAATCATACGTATTTTAAATTGTAACAGTTCAAGAACGTTTGCGTAATAATTCTTACTTTTTTCAAGTATGTTACAATTTTATTATCGAAGAGTGAGGCCAACATGTGTGACAATGAACAGTAAGTCGTTGAAAATATGAGGTTGTCTTACAAAACCTACATATCCTATATCGTAAAAAGTCTATGCTCTACTTGACAAAAAGTAATAAAGCACACCATTTGATCTTAAAAAATATCAAATGTGCCTTACATCAAATTCTCGTGTACTGACTGAAGTATGCTACTAATTGTCTAAAACTATTTGCAACAATTAAGCGTTACGCCTTATGCCATAAATCACCAGGTAAATCTTCCAATAACGCGCCGTTTTCTAAAAGTTGGACTGTCTTACCTCCCTTGCTGTGACGTCAGAGTTGTACATCCGCTATTTTTAACAGCGTTATTTATGCCGAGACGATCAACTGCATTGCTATAACATCAATTCTGTTATGTTAAATTATGGACTTGTCTGACGAATATGATCATTATGAAGACGAACTGCATGAAATTAGACCGTATATGTACAGTACACGCCATTTTATCGATTTAAAAAATCTCAATTAGACAAGACTCCTTTTCCCAAAATGGCTGGAAAAAGCCCCAAAATGTTCGTTATTAGATTGTTCATCATACATCTAAATTATTGTAGTTTTTGTAAATAAATGCAAGTGAACGAAATCGTATTATTGCAACACATAATTTAACTTACAACAATAATTCTAATCATTTGCACCCATCGATGTAATTACATCGATGCTCTAACTGTTCATCGCGCCTGTTTGGTCTAGTTCGTAATCTTTTCCACTTATGTATAGTGCAAATGTAAAGTTCAATAAAATTTCAGAGGACAGAAAACACACTACCGTATTTTTCGGGGGTAAAGACGCGACTTTTTTCCGAAGCGTGTTATTAATGGACGAAAATGAAAAACATAATATCCTAATTTTTGCGAAAAATGCGCGTGTGATTTCATTAGCGGTAATTTGATTGCCTCTGAATAACCCCCATGTCTCTATCAATCGATAATTTAATTGGTTTATTGCAGTGTTATGGCTTTGTTATACCTACCACACTTATCCTTATGTGTACTCCTCCACGATAAATCAGTTAGATCTACTGACGATAGCAACCGGGTGTAATTCTCCTGGGAATCGTGCTTTTCACGCATTATATTATCAAAATAGTTTTTCGACACGAAAAGATTTTTACAAACTTTATATTTAATTCATTACAAATATATAAATGATTTGTTGCATTCCCCGATAAGAATACACATTTGCAATCCGAAACACACTTCTGATTGTCTGCTGTTAGCGCGCCGTTTACATATTCAAGCGTCAAATAAACATTCGGGATTGTTAGCAGATATCAACAGAATATGTCTTATATTCCAAATTTTAATTTTGTTAGCCTTTGAGTCGCCGATGCTTGAAGAAAACCGTGCTCGCACCTAGATGTAGGCTCCCGCACCTGGATTAGTGATAATTTCGTGTTGTTTATGCTTTTCGCAGTTTGTACACGGAGTGTCTATTCTCATCTAGAGCCCGTGGTTTGTAGCCACGACGAACCCATAATTGATTTTTAGTAATTTCACCATATATGTCTGCATGTCGAATTTTATATTAAAAAAATAGGCTGCGACCATTTTAATTTGTCGGCATTCTGTTTCATTTCAGACTCCATGCAGTTCTGGGATCACAATCTCTGTGATTTATTACTCTAACTTGTTAGTTTCTGACCACGCGTGCTACTGAAAATAGCCAGCGGGATTGTGTTTTATGTCACAAAGAAGCACACAATGGCTTCGACCCGTGTTTTTTTATCTCTAAATGTAAGATAAGCACGTGCAATATCAAGTATTATGTTGGTCAGTACAAACGTTCTACCTAAAACCGCAGACCGCGTTTTTGTTTTATTGACAAATCAAGCCCTGAACATCCAATATCCTGTGTATTACGACAAACATACTTTAGATAAGCACGTGCCGTCTGTCAAAACAATTATTTGTATAAATCAGTAATTCACACAGTGAATTCCCATATATGATCTCGGAAACGAGACTTGCTTAAAACGTTTAAAATAACGATATTTATTGTCAAAATAATTTCTAAAAACAAATGAGAACCATCCAACATACATCATACACAGACCAAACGAAGTATAAATAATTTTGACGGTTTGAGTACAAACATTGAATTGTATACGATGATTTTTGTGTGTGATCAGTATACAGTACAATACAAATGTATGCAATTGAATGTAAATTTTCAATAATGAACGAACTAAAAGAGTGTAACGATAACGATACAGCGTGTTTGATTTTTATTTTATTCAAAGGAATTGTCAATGGCAAATAATTCGCGAGATACTCCGGTACTTTAATTATAAATTCACTACGAAACTTTTGAACGAAATTTCTCAAATCTTTAAAAAGAAACATATGCCGAAATTCGTTTGATACTTTTGAAAAAAATAGAGAAAGTTAGTGTTTAGGAATTTGAGCACTTTTTCTTCAATATTTACCAGAATTTAATGTGAAAAACGGAAATCGGCCATATACGGAATTATCATTGTTTTGACAGTTGACATCCGATGGTTATTGTATGAAGTATGGAGAGAAGCTGACGAAATGTTGACACAATCGCGCAGAAGTATATTTTTCAGCGTATTATCTGTATCTGTTTCTAATTTTCGTTAATTTTTAAATTATTTAACATTTGCTATAGTATACAATAAATATTTGTAAATATTTTTACCGGGTAATCGCCGCGTGTAAAGACGCGGCGTGATTCTGTGTATCGATGCCGCGGCAGAAACAGACGTGGCTGTTTTTATTTGGAGAAAACAGTTTGTGCTTGGAAACATGGCTAGCACGACCGATTTTGGTTTACCAAATCTTCTTCAATTTTTTGTCGCTCGGAAACTGGAAAAAATCACATTATCTTTTCCAGAACGTGATTTACAGCGAAAGGCCGCACAGATAACCATTTTCAATATTACTGTGAAAACAATATCAATACAAACAGAAAAAAATAAAACCAGAATTCTGATCTATCGCTTATCTTCTAAGCGGACGCAAAAATGCTTGTTCAGCTCTGACCTCACACACCAGGGGAAAACAGAGGAGATAAGCGAATCAACGCTTTGCGAGTTACAATAATAAAAGTCAATAAAATCATCTTTTTCAGGTTAAACACAACTCGCAAACGTTATTTTCCCGATAATTAAATCAAATTTCAATGTAAATAGCGTTTAATATATTGACTTTGGATTTTCTTTAAAATAGACCTTTATGCTAGGTTCACACCAACGGCGCTTTGATGGCGCTTTAAAGCGGCGTGCAAAGCGGCACCAAAACGTAACAATGCTTAAATAAAGCGTCAGTGTCGTTATAGATCGTGTGATAAAGCGGGACATTCGGCAAGAACGCCACACTTTTTTAAACTGTTTAAAAATATTGGGCGCTCTGTCACGAATTGATTAAAGCGCCGAGAGCGTATCAAAGCTTAAAAAAACGTAACAAAACTCAGCAAAGCTTGACTCAAACCGTAGGAAAGCTTAACAGAGCTTGGTTCAAAGCGGGGACCCCAGTATGTCACCACTTGACACGCTTCGTTAAGATGGCTCAAGATTTGCTACGATCTGGCATGAAGATCTTACACGAGGTCAGACGCTTTCATCGAGATATGACACGCTTTGTTACGTTTTCATGAAGGACTCTCCCGCTTTCCCACGAATTGAGAAGCTTTCATCAAGGATTGACACGTTTTAAAAGGCTTTGATACACTTGGCAAGCTTCCTCTCGCTTTCGCACAATCTTTCACGATCTCCTACGATATGACGCTCTTTCGTCATCTCTATAAATAGCACTTGAGTACCACACATTGCTTTATGTAATGCTTCGACAGTACATGCACTAAAATACTAAAATTGGAACGATACACATTGCATTATTTTCAGCATCTCTATAAAGAGCACTTGAGTTCCACACACTGCATAATTTTCAAACAAAGAGGACGTATCCTGAACCTGAAAAACTACTATTAAAAGCTCTATAAAGGTGAGAAATTCAATTATTATGCATATAATCTGGTCCAATTATTACGGATTTCAGTTACTCTTGAATAAAAAATGCCCATTACATAGCTAAGGTGCAACGTTGTCAAGAATTATTGAAGATATACCCGTTTTATAATTGAAAGAAATGTTTACAACTTTGCAACTAACGTGATTTGTAGCCTAAAAGCGGTTACGTATGCTGCAAATAGCCGAAAGAAAATTCAATTTAAATTCTATTTCAAACAACTCTTTACCAGCAAAAAGTAACCTACTATATCACTACAAACGTTTTAGCTATTTAGAAGAGACCTACTTTGAGAGTGATACCAGAAAACGTTGAAAATCAACGATATATTTTAAGTGACCTGAGTCACTTTCACTTTCAATTTACGAGTAAACAGCGATGTAAATTAACTGCTTGTTTGTAAACACACTTAACTTGGAGGACACTGCTTTTTGAGCTCAAAACAATTTGTATTGCTCATTTTTGTATGGTTATGTCCAATAGCATAAATATATTATTTTTTTGATAACCTTTATAAATAAAATATGAAAACATATATAAAAAAAAACGGTAAATAATTACGGATCCTCACCTTTATAGAGCCTTTAACACAAAGATGGGACCCAAGAGAGGTAGAGGTGCAGCAAGAAGAGCCGAAAAGCGACAGTCATATGCCAAGTGGCTGAAAGGCCGAGGTCTCCAACAACACCGCCGGCAGAAGATGAAGAAATACTGGTTCCAGAGCCAGAGCAGCCACAGCCTCACCCTGCAGGGGATCATCTCCCAGTCATCACACCTGTTCCAGCAGCAGCCGCCAGCAAAAAGCGTACGTACAAACCATACTACTATGCAACACTAACAGAAGCGCAAAAAGAAGAGGTTATTGACTGGCTAAAAGACACTCCTTCTATCTACTTAAAGAGACTGACAGATTAAAAAGACCCGCAAAACAAAGAGAAGCTATGGGAGAAGAACCCCTTGTAGTTGTGGTAGATCTTGCCTGTGTTTGCTGGTTTCTTGAGGGCTATGTGCTTTCCATCCAAGGCACCAACTGCATGGGGGACATTCCACCTCTGTTCAAACTTCTGGGCAAGGTGTCTCCAGGCTTCAGGGGTGGTAGGTGGTTTGAAAACTTCATCTTTATATGCCTGTACAATTGCCGTGCACACTTCTGGATTCAGCTCTGATATTGTGGAGATAACACATCTGAATCCATATGCCATTGACCTGTAGTTGTCCCCAGTGGCCAGATGTCTCAAGGTGATTGCCAGCTTGAGGCCAGCTAACAGGGGGTGCCTGAAGGTAGTCTGCTGCTTCTAAATGACTGGTGCCACTCTTTCCAGGATATCATCAAACACCTCAGGGTTTAATCTGGTGAAGTTTCTGAAGGCACCAGGGTCTTCTAATCTGAGTTGTGTGTCCAGGAGGCTAGCGTAATGGAAATATTGCTGTCTTCTTTCTTCAGTTAGCCATGGCCTGGTCCAGCAGCTTCTGATAAATGAACTTCTACCTCTTGCTGGTATGTCACCCTCCCCTTGTCTTTGCTGTTCTTCCTCCCTTTCCTTTGCCTCAAGGGATAGAATATAGTTATACAACAGAGAGACAAACGTCATGTCTTGTTCGGATAGATCCAGCCCTGGTACCTCTGGATCTTGTTGTTCTGCCATTGTGTTCTGGAGTAACAGATGCAATGATTGTGTGTATCTGCTGCATCTTTATATAGGCTCTGAATCAAAAGCGGGATAAAAATCGGCAATCTCGACATTTTCCAATACGTAACAGAGCGTAAAAATGCACAACAAAGCTTGATTGTCGTATCATTGCCTGAGTTAAAGCGTCATAATCGCATCAAAGAGTAATGAAGCGTAATTAAGCTTATCAAAGCGTAATTTCAAGCGTAACAAAGCATGTTCAAAGCGGAATCAAAGCGTGAGGAATCGTAACATGTCGGGAAATATATTGTCCTCAAAGCGTCAACCAATTCGTATGAGAGCGTATCAGAGCTTATCAGAGCGTAATAGATCGAGATATTTTTGGAAAAGTGAACAAAAATGACGGCGCTTTGCTCGCCGATTCAAAGCGCGGCATTCGCCGTTGGTGTGAACTAGGCATTACACGGATTGTACTGTTAATGTTAATTTCAGAGCCTTCTGAAAAAAACAGCTCGATTTGTTTTACGTTTTGCATTCTTATAAATCAATGGTTATATTTAAATACGCGTTTTGGCAAGTTGTCCTGTGAGAAAGATCGCTTTTTGGAGTGGACCTGAAATGCTGTCATTGACAATTTTAATATAAAAATTTAATATTAAAATTTGAAAACAAACAGCCGATATATAAAAGATTGCTTTTAATACTTATACATATGTTTCCTCCTTGGATACGATAAGACAGGCGTATGTTTAGTCTAGTCATTCCAGCATTATACATTCTTAACTGTTTTTACTTGACGAAAATTTATCATACCATTCTTACAAATTAATATGTGAATGGTTTGATAACTGTCAGACTATTCTACAATTGGACTATTCTTTGACAAAATAACCTGTGTACTCTACCATCGGGCCTCTATACGTACTTTGTTTACAATACAAAGAAACAAGAGACCGTAATTGACACGGGTGTCGAGGACACTGTATAATTTACAAATATTACTATTTAACTGCCCGAATAATGGGCAGATTTTGGAGAAACATTTTCATGAGCAAAACAATAGCTGACCTTATAAGAATTTGATTCGTGCCGTTATTATATTATTCCCATATGTAACACTGCCATATATGAAATATCATACGCCTATTTTGTCTATGCAAATTGTATGAGTTATTTTGTTGACGTCAAAATCGCACATGATGATAAAGGGTAACGAACATTCCGTCGTAATTTTCTTCAACTTATTATTTGAAAAGCAATTATATATGTTCATGCTTTGATAATTGTTTTGTGTTAATAGTAATACTTGATTACCCGCTACCAATGGTTGACATTTACATCTTTCCCGGGGCATTTATTTTGTCTGATGTTCCTGGTGTAAATGCCACATTCCGATGCTTAATTCCAGGAAGGTCGACGTACTCATTATGTTGAGCATTTGAAATATTTATTACACTAGTTATATGTCATAGCACAAATAGCAGAGCTGATGTCAGGGGCAGACATAGTATTCCGACGGCAATTCAAATAAGAAATAATAAGTAAGTAAACAAGAAATTCGGATATACACAACCAGCGACATTTTATACCATTGATTATTGTTACATACGCTGTGATACAGACGTCCCTGCTGCATTGCGCCCTGTCACAAAATGTTGAAAAAAGGAACGTTGACAAAATGACGTCCTTTTTTGGATATTTACATCATGTGAGCCACTTAATATTGATAAAAAAAAATCAATATGCCTATTTTGGCTCTTCTTTGTTCTTGCTTCCCGAGTTATTTTTTCAATATGAAGAGGTCGCAATGAATCAGTTATTGAAGGGAAACCTTCTATAAGTCTTTTTACATAAATGACTTCCGAGATTTAAGGTTTTTCGAATATTATTGTATCTCCAAATATACATTTTGTGTGTATGTGTACAGTACAATGTTATCAATACAACGATTAATAATTAAATGAAGCACATTATAAGACCTGAATATCCAATGACAAATTCAGCTTAAAGCACTGTAAAGGGATTTACACAATATTAATGTCGTTAAAGAACTCACAAATAAATGACCCGAATATTTTGAAGAACCTTTTTTCAGATTAAATGTTTCCATCTTTTAATCAAATACAGTTATCTTAACAAGTATATCATATATACCAACAATAAAAAGTTTACAGACAGGGTTTTCATCAACAAAGCTGGTTCGTTTTTCTGAAACATTAAATACAATATTTCGGCAAGTGGAATTTCCATTAAGTACATAAGTATATATTTTCTTATAATATTTTAATGAAGCTTAATGATTTGAACTTCGGACTTATCAGTTATACATCACTTTAATCAATTTGATTAGTTTTTCTTTTATTGTAGTCGAAACCTCATGCTACATTACACACTGTTAAATATTCTAAACATATTCTTTTATTTTGTTGAACAAAATGTTTCGCTCAATGTGTATGGTTTCCTACTTTAACTGTCAAAACCAATGCTCGGCCTTCTTTGGTAATTATCGTCATTTATGGAAAAGTGTGATAGACATCAAATGAAATAGTTTGTTATTGTTTAAGTAATTAAACATATTATGCAAAACAATCTTATATTATCAAAGTATATATTCCCTCGTTCTTTACATGCTTATCTTTATGTTCTATTTCGTATTTCACACAACGTGTTAACATCGACATTATAGCAAGCGCTCTATCAACTTTGACAATTACGTACATTATTCTTCGGCATTTGTAGATTTTATTCGCGCAATAAACCTTGATAATGCAGAGTAGCGTTATCGGAGAATGTAAAGTTAAGCTTAACCGGCATTTGAACGTCTCCCCTTTAAACAAAAAGGAAACGATATATGCCTAGCAAAACGTTTTATCCATTCGAATTTCCATTCTACTATCCAACATTTTCAGAGTAACCATAGCTGCTGTAATGTCATATTGCATTTTGATGTTAAACAACATGAACATATTGTGTGTGTTTTCACTTATAATAAATAATAACACATATGTGCATATTAAGATAAATTATTAACATATTAATTATTAGTTAAGTTCTATTTTAGAATATAAATATTAATGTTATATGACTTTAAACATGTTTCTTGTTATATTTCCAGATTTCGACTTACATGCATGCATAATGATGGACTTGCATCGTAGTGGGGCTAATTTTGTCATGCATTCAATTCCAAGACTGCATCTTTAATACTAACGGAAGATTCGTAAACATTGCACAGAACGGAATACGCTTTGATAATCACTGTTATGTCTATGTTGTCTGTGTTTTTGTTTGTACTTGGAACGATTGGAAATTGGCGCGTTCTTTATATTTATTCCCACGAGAAGAAGAACAAAATCCACCTCCAAAGTAGTCATTATTACTCTTGCGGTTACATATTTGTTTATATATAGTGAATGCATGGTTGTTTCCGAGATGGAGAAAGTTTTTCCGGTGAGGCGTAGAAAAAGAAAATAGGGCGAGCTTTTTTTCTTTTTGGGCCGATTCATCCTGCTTTATGCCGTTGACACATTATATCAAAGACAAATGATTAATTGACATAGCAATATAATCATTCTTGTCGGGCCTCCTACACGTACACAACATTCCTGACGACCGAATAGCTACCGACTGTGTCACATAAAAAAGTAACAACTTTAAATTGTTCCTTTATGAGAAGGAAAAAAAACGAATCGAGAAAGTGATATTTTACTTGGTAAAAAATGAAAAAAAAAATGCAGCAGCAAAACAATAAGTAATTTAATTACCTTAATGACAATTTTAATCCATTGCTTATAATAATAAATTTACAATGATACACAGATCCATTGTCGGTTCTTCTATCCCTTTGTCGAAATCGATTTTCTGTTTTTCCATCCCTATAATCGAAATGTATTTTAAACCACACTATTTTTGATAGCGTTTGCTAAAGTAACCACTCTGACCCAAAACCCGATTTACCAAATCGTAATCCTGTCGTAGCGAATTATTTTATCCCTATCGAAGTAAACAATTATGAATGACAAACACACAATCCGAAATACGTTTATGATTCGCTTGATGATTTAAATATCTATAAAAAAAAAACTGTTAAAACCACCATGTAAACTGGATAGTAAGTTTCGTCTGAGAAATGACGTCCCACTAGATACGTCATAAATTGCGTAATCAAGTAAATGAAAATGATAAATACGGAAAGCTTGTTCGGTAATATGTTTAAAAGAAGAAGAAAAGGGATGATATATAACGATAACATTCATGATGTACCACCCTTGTGTAGTGTATTGGTAAGGTTACACTCAACTATGTGTCATAGCATGCGTAGGAATACACTACTTCCTGTTGACAGGAGGTAGGAAAATCTCTTCGACCCTGCTTTATAAGGTCAATATTTGCAACAGAGGCTGGATAAATCTCTTTATCGTGCCATTTACTATGGCGGTTTTCAGAACGGATCTTATAGTCGGGAACATATATTCTTCAAACAATTGTATTTATAAGTTAATGTTACAGATCGTTTGTATTGTATAATAATTTATGGAGTTAATTAAATAAATATTTAACTATACAGTGTTGTGTTGTTTTATAGTAAAACCATTTTCTTAATGTATAGTTAATTAAGAATGTAATTTACGACTTTTCTATGGGACTTTACAATAGTTATTATAATACTTATTGTAAACGTTGATTAGTTGCTTATTCAATTGAGTCGATAAGGTCGTTTCTCTTTAGGTAAAATAAATTCAGTTAAGCAATCCATTCAGTTGCACGTTTATAATTTGACTAATACTTAGATCACTCCTCCCTTTTCCCCATGCACTAATAGATTCAATATCGATCTCGTGCATCGAATTATTGCTATAGTTATTCGACGCTTTACTTTTAAAGAGTTGAGATATTTGATATATAAATGATATTTACTATCATTAATAAATATATATTACATGTAACTGTGTTTAGTCTTTTCATTATGTTTCGTTGTTTTAATTGTATTGGCTGTGTTTTAATGATCACCGTAGGGTCATGCATTACTTGTATTTTTGCATTATAAACAATGTTACTATTAGATAAGATGTTTTACTTTTTAGGAGTTCAGAT